>NC_056727.1:871505629-871713129 GCF_019279795.1 Protopterus annectens | reverse complement strand
TGTGTGTGTGTGTGTGTGTGTGTGTGTGCGCGTGTATGTATATGTATATATATATATATACATATATATATATATATATACATATATATATATATATGTATATATATATATATATATATATATATATATATATATATATATATATATATGGTTCTACTTTTAAATACTGAAATTCCGTTAACGCTGAAGACCACAATACTGAGACAAAAATAACAAAATGTACAATCCTGAACCACATCTTGTTTCTCAGGGCAAGTAAATATTTATTTATTTATTTATTTCCAGTTTGATGACTGGGGAAGTCCACTGGTCCAAGCAGAGCCCATTTTTAGTGGAGGCCCGGGGAGAAAAGCTCCAAAAGCAGTTAACAAAATATAACATAAGTAAAGTATGGAATATACAATATACAGAAGCATTTAAAATGCAAATACAAAATCAGAGAGTATACATTTAAAAAACACAAATGATAAAATATAGATAATGTCTAAAGTAATATGGATAATACAATTAAATGTACAAGTCATAAAGTGTTTATACAAGTTTGGTGTTTGTTATAACTCTGACGTCTGTGTACTGGCCCAGTAGTCAAGGAGCCTCAATCCTCACCACTAGCACCGATGAGGGGCGTACTCATTGAGAGGATAACAAGTACACACACAGTAAAGTACAATTTCCCTTAAGAGCACACAGAGATCACAGCCAGTCTGCGGCTGGTTTCTCCCTTTCTCTCTAGATCCCCAATAAGACTCACCACTGGCCAGCTATAGGGTTCAGGTCTCAGCCGAGTAGTGAAGCCAAAACATCCAGTACCCTCTCTGTCCAACCAGTAGTTCATGTCCCTGCCTATGTAGCTGACACACACACACTTTGAGAAATGGTTTATATACAAACACACAGACACTCCTGGGGAAGGTTGGCATAGGTTCCCCAGCTATGCCCCCTCTGGTTAGGCTATAAGGTAGTAATCACTGCCACCAACTACTCTTATCAGCTACTAATAAGACCCTTTCCAAAGGGTGACCAATTTCACTGTGCAATGTTACTGTTATCCAAATAGTAAGTGTGACTGAACAGCAAGACTATTGGAGTGGCTTGGACAGTATCACCAAATACATGCAAGTACTCTAGAGCTTAAATTATCTCTACACAAAACAGCCACAGTTGAAAGGATTAAAATACTTAATAATAAATAATAAAAGCACAAGACAGATCTCATCAATTCAACACAGTGCTAATCATGAGTTCAGAGATCACAGGAAACTTTTAAAACAATGTTGTATGATAGTCTGACATAAATATAGAAAACAGCTAGGCTAATCTGGCTATATTTCTATTTAACTCTAAGAAAGATCACTGTTCTAAATACTACTTACATACAGAGCAAAGCAAGTGTTGGTGAGATGTTGTCAGCTTCAGACAAAATACAAAATGCTCAGTCTTTCTCTCTGAGAAAGTCTTAAATTGACAATACCCAGTACTGCTGAGTCATTTCACATTACATTATTTTTATCACTTCTTCTTTAGTTCCAAGGCTAACAGAAACTCAAAATTTACACTTCTTTGTAAGCTGCTCCTGGCCAGGAAGCCACAGCAATAAAAAAAAAACTTTTACATTTAACACCTTAGCAATTATCTCTTTAATCAAGACGATAGAAAGAATTTGCTAACCCAGACATCATGTCTCTGAGCTTGAGATCAAGCAGTCATAAAATGCTTTACTTATCAGCTTGCTTCCAGCAGGGTGCACTGTGGTGACATTTTTGAAGCTCAGAACATAACACAATGTTCTTACATTTGTTACACAAGCCTGTGGATCCTATTAATATTTACAATGACAGAGAATTATTTACAAAATTCTATCTACCTAGGCTGGTAGCCTTCACATAATCACCCCCCCCCCAGAGAACTCAAGCTAATTTTTCAACTGGCCCTTGAGAAACGTTGCTTGAGTGACTGAGGTCTATCTATGCCTTACCTCATTCCCTGTCTTAAGAGCCCATCTGTGTTGGCATTGCTAATCCCACTGCGGTGCTGCATAACATATATGCTTGCAACCCTAGGCTCCATCTTAGCAACTTGCCATTTTGCTGGATGGCTCAGTGTAGCCATGTTAGGGGAATGTGATCTGTAACTACAGTGAATTTCCTTCCATACAGATAAGGCTGAAGTTTCTGCAGTGCCCATACTATGACTAGACATTCCTTTTCTACAGCTGCATAGCATTCCTCCCTGGGTTGGAACCTATGACTGAGATAAACCACTGGGTGTTTTTCTCCCTCCGAAGAAATCTGGTTAAGTACAGCCCCCACCCCGTGGTTCGAAGCATCCACCTGCCCAACAAATTATTTGCTGTAATCTGGAATGGCAGAGGGTCCTCCCAAAGCTTCTTTAAGCTTTTGGAATGCCTACTCACATGCGGTGGTCCACAGTACCTTATCTGGCCTGTTTTTCCTTGTCAGGTCTGTGAGGGGAGCAGCTATGGTACTATGCTGGGGACAAGCTTTCTGTAGTCCCCTGCTATCTCTAAGAATGCCCTCATCCGCTTTTTGGTAACAGGTGCAGGCCATGTTTGAATGGCTTCCACTTTGACAGGTTCTGGCCTGATCTTACCACTCCCCACTCTATGTCCCAGGTAGGAGACCTCTGCCATGCCCACCTGACATGTGCTTGCCTTAATGGTCATCCCTGCCCTCTGTAGTCTACCCAGCACCTCCCTGGCATGTTGAAGGTGCTCTTGGCAGGAATGTCTGTAGATGGCAATATCATCTAGGTAAGCAAGGGCAAACCCTCCTGCTCCTGCTAGGATATGATCTGCCACCCTCTGGAAGGTTGCATTTTTCATCCCAAAGGGCATCTTTGTGAACTCATACAAGCCAAAAGGAGTCACAAAGACTGTCCTCTCTCTAGCACTGAGAGTCAAGGGCACCTGCCAGTAACCCTTGATAAGATCAATGGTGGTAAGATACTTAGGCCCACCGAGCTGCTCTAGGGCTTCATCTGTCCTAGGCATGGGGTAAGCATCTGGATCTATGTGACTATTTAATTTCCTGTAGTCCACACAGAACCCGGTACTGCCATCCTTCTTTGGCACCAGCACCACTGGGGAGGCCCAGGGACTGTTGGACTCTTGAATTACCCCTAGTTCTAACATTTCATGTATCTCCTCCCTCAGAGTCTGTTTGACTCTCTCAGGCACCCTATAAGGGACCTGCCTAATAGACCTTTGGGGTCCTGTATCCACCTGGTGCTGCACCAGGTGGGTGCACCCTGGTCTCCCAGTGAACATGTCCCAAACTCTTGTAACACTGCTCAGATTTCTCGAACCTGGATAGGAGATAGCTGCTGGGACACTGTTATCCCTTCCACTGAGGTCTCAATCTGAGCCTCACTGAGGAGATCAGTCACCAGATCTCCCTCAGACTCTTCCTGCAATCCACTGCAAATACTCAGCACAAGGGCTTCCATATCATGGTAAGGTTTCATCATGCTAACATGGTATAATTTGTGCCCCTGCCTTCTGCCTAGCAGTAGTTAACATCACTGACCTCCCTTACCACCTTGTAGGGTACCTCCTAGGCTGCTTGCAGCTTGTTGTGTCTGACAGGAATGAGAACCATTACCTGCCACCCAATAGCATCTTCTCTAGCTCGGGCATTCCTGTCATACCAGACATTTTTCTGTTGTTCGGCTTTTGCCAGGTTCTCTTGGGCCAAGCCCATGAGTTCCCTGAGCCTTGTCTTGAGGTTTAGGACATATGCCACAACAGACTCCTTGTGAAATACACACTCACATTCCCACACATCACAAATTAAATCTAGAGGCCCCCTCAACCTATGCCCATACAACAAATCAAAGGGTAAAAAATCCTGTGGATTCCTGAGGAACCTCTCTCTAAGCAAACAAAAGATGGGGCAAATATTTGACCTACTCCCTCTTAAACTGGTCTGCAAATGCCCGTAGCATGGACTTGATTGCAGAGTTTAATTTCTCAACAAGACCATTAGTCTGGGGACAGTAGGGGTGATCTTCAGGTGCTTCACCCTATAGTACTTCCACAGACAAGCCAGCAGGTCTGACATGAAATTGGCACCTCTGTTAGTATTTCTTTTGGGAAACGTACCCCGCTGAAAAACTCTAACAAAGCATTTGCCATCTTTTCTGCCTCAATGGAGGACAAAGCCACTGCCTCAGGGTATCTTTTAGCATAATCTACTACCACTAGGATATACTTTTTCCCTGTGGAACTTGGGGTACTTGGAGGCATCACAATATCCATAGCTACCCTTTCAAATGGCTCCTCAATCACAGACAAAGGCATCAAAGGAGCTTTCACCTTGTCTCCTGCCTTGCCTACTTTTTGGCACTGCTCACGGGTCTTGCAGTACCCTGTTACAAGTCTGGAAATTTCAGGCCAATAGAAGTTCTGCATAATACATCTCTTTGTATGTTTTATGCCCATGTGACTTGCAATGGGAATATCATGGGCTATGGCTAGAAGTGCCAGATGGTAGGCTCTAGGCACTACCAACTGCTGTATTATCTCACCTTCTAGCCCTCCCTCCCTCAGGGGTCCACTCCCTTTATCCCGGTATGCAGAATCCACCTTCCCTTGAGAATCCAGCGCCTCACTAGCTACCTCTCTCAGGCCTTATAATGTAGGGTCTGAGAGCCGAGCCTGTGTCAACTCTCTCTTAGTAACCCTTCCCAGCTCCCCTTCCACAGGAAGTCTGGCATCCTCTGACAGTGGTGCCTCATTGTCAGCCTGGGTACTACTACTCACTTTTGCCCTTGCAGTCACTCTGTCTAAGGGACCATCAGTACCCACAAGCAGCTGTGGCTCACTTTCAGTCTAACTGCTACAGCGTAGGTCCCTCCCTGAAGTAACCACCTCACCAGTCCTGGCTGCAAGTGTGCTGTCTGTCTGGGTCTCCCCCAGGCTACCAGACCCACATGCTTGTCTCCAAGATTAACTGTGTGTAACTGCCTTAACACATGGTACTGCCTCATCAAAATTCTTCCCTATCAGGACATCTGCAGGATGGTAGTTTGGTAACTCTGTTGTCTCAAGACAACCTACTATTGACATTTTGTCCTTCCCACTTACTGGCTCCCTCACCTTTTTTCCCCACCTTGCCTCTGTGGACATCTATTTGCCACATGGCCCCACTGGTTGCATTCAAAACATTTAACCCTAGGTCGTGGATGTGTACTTGGACTAGTGGCTTCCCCTGCTACTGTCAGATTCTGTTGGGACAGTCTGGGCTGTTCACTATGGGTTCCTTTAGACCCATGAGCAGCACTGGGTGTCCCTTTCCTGTGCAGTGATGCCCTGCTTGCTAGGTATAGGTCTCCCTTCTTCCCCAACTCATCTGAAGTAGCACATTGTCTATCAGCTAACCTGATTCTCATGTCTTCAGGCAAAATGCTAAGGGCTTGTTCCCTCACCAAAAGGTCTACCAGCCCTTCAAACATGGTGACCTGATATCCACTCACCCACCTACAAAAATAAGTGATCAGTTCAGCAACATATTCACACACACTTTCATCTGTCTTGCATCTATGGTCACAAAATGTTCGTTTTCCTGTAAGCTTCAGGTGTTAGCTTAAAAAATTCTAACAAACAATTCTTAACAGCAATATAATCAAAAAAATCCCAATCAAATAATTTAGACAGCACAGTTGCAGCTTTATCAGGGAGTAAGGGGGTCAGGAACCACACTCAGAGCCTTTGGTCAACATCATACTGTTTACATCACCTCTCAAACATATGAATGAAACTATCAACATTATCCCCCTCTGTAAACTGCAGAAGAAATGTACTGACTTTTTGTGCTTCTGGAGTCCAGTTACTCCCTTCCCCATTACCTCCATGACTCTGGCGAAGAGGCAGCATCTCCTTTTCGTGCTGCCTTTGCCTTTCCTTCTCCTCAGCTTGCAGGTGTAGTGGTTTCTCATTCTCCTCAGCCTGTAGACATCTCAGTATCTCTGCTGCTTCTGTTTCCAAATGCCTGGCCTCCAACTCAAGTCCCTTTAGCTCCAGATGGATTTTTAAGTCCTCTGTAGAAAGGTTGAGCTGTCCATTCTCTGAGTGTTGTACATCTCCACAGCCAGTCTGATCATCCTCCTGGTTGCTATTCTGTGATGCAGCTGTGACCAAAGCTGCAATCATGTCTGTGTTAGTCAAGTTTCCATGTGCAAGTACTTTAGCCAGGCACATCTCAGCCAAATGGCTCCTTGTCAGCTTACCATACTCTTCTGCTGACATTTATTTATTTATTGCATTTGTTGACTGGGAAAGTCCACCTGGCCTAGGATGAGCCAATTTTCAGTGCAGGCCCGGGGAGAAAAGCTCCACAATATTACATACAAAAAAAATTTAAAAACAATGTTGATACATAGAAAAATTCAATACAAGGTTGCAAATATAAAAAACAAATATAACAATGATGTCATTACATTAATTAAAAATGAAGATCTTAATCTGTTAGAGAGAAAAAGTTTAATACATAGGATGAAATAATGTGTGAAGTTACTATCACATGGAAGAAAGTGATAGTAGAAATGGCAAAGTGTATAGAAGTCAGTCAAGAACAGGAAAGAAGGATGTAGAGTAAGTGAGTTACGAGCTTGAGTAAAGGTATATTACAGTGTAGGGTTAGTAGTTGAGAAGTGTAGATATTAGGGTGCAATGCAAGTGATAAGAATGAGTTAGTAGTTTAAAGCAGGTGACAGCATGAGACAGGAAGGTATAGACAAGAATGGTGGAGAGTTTATAAAGACTGATAGAGATTGGGGATCTAGAGTGGGGAATCAGGTGTTTGGATTTAATGGTGGGGTACAGGAGCATAGCCAATGCAAGCAAAAATGCACTTTTAGGGATTTTTTTAAAGGAAGCAGGATTACTGATAGTTCTGAGAGATGGAGGAAGATTATTCCATAGCTTGGAGACAGCATGGAATAAAGCATTTGGCCAGCAGAGAGTTTGAGTTTTTCTATAGACAACAGCATTTTTTTTTCTGACGTGAGGTGATGATTGGGATGGTATATGGTCAGTATGGAAGAGATGGAATGGCAGCTTTCAGGATGGAAGATTAACTTGTGGGCTGTGGTTAATTGTAGGTAAGTAAGATGGTGGAGAGATTATAGCCAATTTAGTTGATACAGTGAGGAGCAGTGGTGGATAGAGTATTTTGCGTTTGCAGCAAATTTGGCAATTTTATTGTAGCAGGAGTCAAGCTTACTTTTTAGGGAGGATTATAGGTTGGTGAGGATGGAGGCACCCTATAGCAGAGTTGGAAGTAGGAATGATGAGGCTAGGGCCTTTTTAGCAGAGAGACTGAGGTAGTAATTGTGTCTGTATAGGGCACCAAGCTTTTGATGCATCTTTTTGATGTTGCTGTGGATGTGAAGGTCAAAAGTTAGATTATCATTGATGATGACACCTAGCAATTTTGTAGTAGGGGACAACTTGTATGACAGTGTTGTTTTGGGAAATAACAGTAAATAGAGATTTTTCAATGGGGATAGATTTTGTGGGGGTAAATAATAAGAGTTTAGTTTTATTGGGGTTAAATAAAATAAACAAATGAACTCTACCAAAAGCACCAGTTCGTATAAAGTGGCAAAGTGAAAGGAAAATTTAAATGGATAACACCAATGATGTAAAACTAGTCAAAATAGCGTACAACACACTTTAATACACGATTGGGGTTAAAGGCAAGGTGATACTGGGACATCCAGTGCTCAGTAGAGTTGAATGCTTCTTGGGTGAGGTGCTGCAATTTGGTGAGAGATTTTGAGGAGCAGATTATTGCTGAGTCATCCACATATTGGATGACAGAACTATGGGTTAGAGTTTGATGAAAGTTATTAACAAATATGCTGAAGAGGAGGGGACCCAGTATGGAACCCTGGGGAACTCCTGTATTAGTGGGAATAAAAGGAGAGGAGGATTGCTGCCTTTTGGTGGATTGCTGCCTGTTATTGAGGTAGCTGGCAAATCATTGTAGGGTGGGGATGGATAATCTAAGGTTAGAGAGTTTGGTAAGCAATAGTGAGTGAGAAATGGTGTCAAATGCTTTTGACAGATTGAAAAAGAGAGCAGAAACTAAAGAGCCAGCATCACAAGCTCTATTAACTGTGTGTAAGAAGGAAATAAGGGCCGTGTTGGGACTATGTCCGGCCTGAAGCCATGTTGAGTGGGGGAGAGTAGTTGGTGTTTTACTAAATGATTTAGGAGCTCTGTATGGATACACTTCTCTAACATTTTTAAGATGGCATGCTTACCTGTTCTCCCTGACTAACTAAGCTAACAAAAGAAATAAAACAACTGTGATCTGAACTCTGAATATTCACTGTGTGGCTGATTTAGAGTACAAAAACACCTTCAGTAATCACTGTGCACAAGCTAGAGGAATTCACTATCCACACTACTACAAGCCAATTAGTATGTGATGTAGCTAACTCACCACTATCAAACAATTAATATTTGATGTGGATATCCCACCACTGCCAAACAATTAATATGTGACACCTGTGCATTGGCCCAGTATTCAATGAGCCTCAATCCTCACCACTAGCATCAGTGAGGGGTGTGCACATTGGAGGGATAACAAGTACACACACACAGTAAAGTACAATTTCCCTTAAGAGCACACAGAGATCACAGTCAGTCTGGGGCTGGTTTCTCCCTTTCTCTCCAGATCTCCAATAAGACTCCCCACTGGCACAGCTATAGGGTTCAGATCTCAGCCAAGTAGTCCAGCCAAAACCTCCAGTACCCTCTCTGTCCAACCAGTGCTTTGTGTCCCTGCCCAAGTAGCTGACAAACACATATTTAAGATTTGGTTTATATACAAACACACAGATACTCCTGGGGAAGGCTGGCACAGGTTCTCCAGCTATGCCTCCTCTTGCCAGGCTATAAAATAGTAATCACTGCCACCAACAACTCTTATCAGCTACTAATAAGGCCCTTCCCGAAGGTTGACCAATTTCATTATGTAATATTACTGTTATCCAGATAGTAAGTGTGACTGAGCAACAAGACTATTGGAGTGGCTTGGACAGCATCACCAAATACATGTAGTACTCTAGAGCTTAAATTATCTCTACATAAAACAGCCACAATTGAAAGGTTTAAAAATATTTCATAATAAATAATAAAAGCACAAGACACATCTCATCAATTCAACACAGTGCTAATCAAGAGTTCAGAAATCACAGGAAACTTTTAAAACAATATTGTAGGATAGTCTGACATAAATATAGAAAACAGCTAGGCAAATCTGGCTATATTTCTAGCTAACTCTAAAAGATATGACTGTTCTAAATACTACTTACATACAAAGCAAGTGCTGGTGAGATGTTACCAGCTTCAGACAAAATATAAAATGCTCAGTCTTTTTCTATGAGAATGTCTTAAATTGACAATACCCAGTACTACTGAGTCATTTCACAACACATATAATTTCTCCTTTAGTTCTCAGGCTAACAGAAACTCAAAATTTACATTTTTCTGTAAGCTGCACATGGTTAGGAAGCCACAGCAATAAAAGACACTGTTACATGTAAAAAATTCGTAATTATCTCTTAAATCAACAGAATATAAAGAATTTGCTAGCCCAGATATCCTGTCTCCAAGCTTGAGATCAAACAGTCATAAAATGCTTTACTTATCAGCTTGCTTCCAGCAGGGTGCACTGTGGTTACATTTTTGAAGCTCTTAACATAACACCATTTTCTTACATTTGTTACACAAACCTGTGGATCCTATTAATATTTACAATGACATAGAATTATTTACAAAATTCAGTCTAGCTAGGCTGGCAGCCTTCACACTAACAATAATGTTAGTGATAAAAGGTGACAGCAGATGAGATTAAAGGGAGGTTTGAAAAAGACGACAGTGTAATTTAGGGGGGAAGGGAGCAGAAACAGTCCCTGTTTGAGGTAAGGTCAGAATGGAGGAGAGATTTGAAATTAGAGTGGTTGTGAGTACAGTGGTGGGGGGGAGAGAATTCCATAGTTTAGCTAAAGAGTGTACTTATACTTAAATACTGCCTAATACTTAAATACGTAAATACTTGCTCAGAGCTACACTATAACAAACTGTACCATCTAAAACTCACATAGGTGGGGGGTTATGACCCGCCCCCACCCTCCCAATGTAGGGGTCTGTGCCCCCCCACACCCCCCAAACTAAATATACCAACTACAGGATCATACTACTGTGAGGAATGGGCATTATTCCCTATGCTGGGCAAGTGTTTACTTCTCCTGAGAAACAAGTAACGGTTCGCGATTCCAAATTTTGTTATTTTCATCTTGGTATTGTGGTCTTCGATGTTACGGAATTTCAGTATTTAAAAGTATATATTTATATAAATATATATATATATATATATATATATATATATATATATATATATATATGGAACCACTTTACATTATTGAAATACTGAAATCTCGAATGTCATATGGTCGATACATTTCAGTATATCGAATATGTAAAGTTTTAAAAAATAACACTTTACTTACCTTAAAACGTTACATGCACACAGAGGAAGGTTTCTTGTACACTCTGTGTGTACGTAATGTTGTTATCTTTTTTGTGGTGTTGATAGGGAGTGGGAAATCTCCCGTTTTGCGCTTCCACATACAGCGCAATATGGGAGATTTCCCTTTTCCCCACTGTAGCACGATCTCGGAGTTGGTATATTTAAGTAGGGGGTGTGTGGGGGGCACAGCCACCCACATGGGGGATGCAGGGGGGTCGAAGCCCCCCTGCAAAAGCAATGTTTGACTTTTTCTTTTTTTTTCGTTTCATTTTAGAAGTTCGAGTTTCCAAAACTCGATCTTTTGGTCTCGACAATATGAGGTTCGAGATTTTGGGAATTCGATCTTCTAAAGTGAATCTATATATATATATATATATATATATATATATATATATATATATATATATATATATATATATATATATATATATATATATATAATATATATATATAGATATATCTATATATATAGATATATATATATATATATATATATATATATACACATACATATATATATATATATATATATATATATATCTATATTAACCCTTTGCACTAGTTGCCATTCATTCATTTATTAATTCATTGATTTGGTCAGACTTCATTTCATATTTTGGCACTGACTTTATCTTATGCGGGATCATAGGGAAGCTGGAGTCTGTCTTGACACTCAACATGTGTAAAGGAAAGTGCTAGTCCTGGGCAGTCACACAATGCATGTATACTTTTAGTGTACATTTTGTTGGATCACCAGTTTATCTGTGCATTATATCTTTTGGACATTGAAGAAAACTGAAGCATCAAGCAGACACCCATGTAAACATAGGGAAGACATATAGAACACACAGAAAAATGCCCCAG
This sequence comes from Protopterus annectens, assembly GCF_019279795.1. NCBI lineage: Eukaryota > Metazoa > Chordata > Ceratodontiformes > Protopteridae > Protopterus > Protopterus annectens. Next base: position 871,701,706 of record NC_056727.1, on the reverse strand, counting down.
CTGGGATGCAAACCCAAGAAATAAGCACTACAAGTCAGAACAGAAGGAAGACAATACTATCCTGTAGTTCTCCAGCTACTGCTAAATAATGCAACATATTAAATATTATTTCTCCTCAATCACCTCTGTATTGTCCTGTTTCTGAAGTTAGGCAGTTCTCCCTATGCTGAGACAATATTCCTTACTCTTTAAGCATTGTTTTTTTTTCTTTTATAATTTTTATTTTTCAAAAACAAATGATGTTTGCATTCATATAATAAATATTTGATAATATTTGGGTAGAACCACTCTTTGTATTTTTACATTGTGCTATTCACTCCCTTTCCAGTATGCCAACCATTTTGAAGAAATTACAAAAGATATCCAACCATTTGCCACACCATAAATTACTTGACCCCTAATCTTACTGTCTCTCTCCTCTGCTAGAAGAGTATAGTGGGAAGAACTATTTTCTCTGTGTCTGTGTCGGAAGAGCTGGGTCTTCACAGAGTCTCAAGCTTTTTCTTCTAGTGTCAGTAGCTGTTTAGCATGTCACCATATATACATCTACATTTTAATGCACACTACATGTCATGTTTGCACTCATGCCTTCCTATCTGTCCTGCATGTATTGGCCAAAAGATTTTGGTTGTGATATTGCCTTAACCCAAACCTGTACTTAAAAAGGATAATTTAGGTAAAAAGCAGCTCAGTCTTTCTCACAGCTTTCCCTAATTACTCACTACAAACTTTCCCCATCTTTCGTCCTGCTTGTATGATATTTTGCATTCATCTGCAGAGACTAACTTTACAGAATATCTTTTTTTAGCTTGAAAATTTGTTTCCTAACCTCAGCCTTATTTAGAAGCAGTCAGTGGATCTTTAGAATGACTCATTATATACACAGCATTTACTATGATATAAAATGAGTTAAATCAGAAGGATCTGTGACACTTTTTTCCATATGTGGTTCAAAAGAAAAAATGTATGTAATTAAATTCTATGACAGTATATTTACTATCCATCCATTCTTGGAACCACTGCCCTGTTTTGGGAGGTCACAGAGATACTAACCTGTACATGGCAAACCAGATTGTCCTTTATTCTGGCATAGACACCATGTCTTCCTAGTAGAAATCAAGGTATTCCACAACAAGCAAAGAGAAATGATCTCTCCAGTTTGTCTTGGGTCTGCACCAGAGTGCCTTGTCAGCTACACCTTCCATGTGAGGAGTCAAGGCACCCGGAAGCATATTTACTCAGAACCTCATTTCTGTCACATTGATCTCTGTGAACTCCTCCTTTTAGACACTATCCACTAGTCAATATTGTGATCTGCTCTCCTTTTACTGGTAAGCAAGATCTATAGATTCTTAAAATCCTCCAGCAGAGATGGCTGCACCACTTCCATTCATTCTTGGAAAGAATTGTTACTTGTGAATTGGTGAATCTAATTTGCATATCATCCAATTGTGAAGTGCTCCAATGCATACTAGAGATCATAAAATTTGTGGCAAAGAGAACAACATCATTAGTTTATAAAAATGCTACCATTAGTAATCTCCAATTTTTAGCTACACCTTGATATTCCACTCATGAAATTCACAGACAAGAGAGAGGGAAAGTGACACACCTCTGGTGTTGCCCCTTGACTATTTTGAGCATCCTCATTTAATGCCGAGATCATGGACTCAGTTATTGCTGGCTGATAATGGGACACAGTGGCATACAGTAATCACAAGGGCCTATATCGTTGTAACAGCTCCTGCAGGGCATTCCGGATATTTGGTCATTTGTTTTTCTCCAAGTCTACAAAACACATGTAGAAACTATGTACAATGTCTCATGACCAATTATTTGGCTAAACAATGGCCAAGAGTTGATCCACTGTACTACAGCAATGAGAGATTCAACATTGATCCTCCTAAATTAGGATCTCATATATCAGATTAACTCTCTGTTCCAGACTTCTATAACTGGAACACCCCTTCCTACTTATGTTTTGTAAATGGGGACTATCACACCAGTTTGCCAATCAAGAGGTATTCCCAACCTTCCATACAACACTAAAAAGGCATGTTAACTGAATATGCCAAGTGTGTGTGTGTGTGTGTGTGTGTGTGTGTGTGTGTGTGTGTGTGTGTGTGTGTGTGTGTGTATATATATATATATATATATATATATATATATATATATATATATATTTATATATATATATGATGTATGGATTAACTTCATAAATTCAAAAGCCCAAAATCTTGAATTTCAAAAGACTGAGACCAAAATCCTGAAAGTTCAAAAGAGTGAAAAAATCAAAATATTGACTCTCAGAATACAAAAACACACAGGATACCAGCATTTACTATTCTCCAGCAGAAGTAGATACAGAAACAAATACAAGACAAACCATATTACAAGATCGCACTTCACTACACCAACATGAGTTATGTTGTAGTATAGCAAGTTAGAAGGGAACATGACTAAAGTTACAACAGGCAGTCATGAAACACATAATGGTATGTTTGCCATTTTGTTCTGTGGCGTGGGATCTCGGAGTTGATATATTTATGTAGCAGGGTGTGTGGGGGGTGCAGCCCCTGGTGGGGCAGGGGGGGCCACCCCCTGCCTGTACTTGGAGAAGTGGTAAATGGTTTATCTTTTATTTGTTTCTCTATGTAGTTGTGCTAGAATACAGTAAGTGTTGGTATCCTGTGAGTTTTCAGTATTCTGAGATTCAGTATTTTGAGTTTTCAGTCTTTTGAACTTTCAAGATTTTGGTCTCAGTCTTTTGAAATTCAAGATTTTGGGCTTTTGAGCTTATGAAATGAATCCATACACACACACACACACACACACACACACACACACACACACACACACACACACACACACACACACACACACACACACATATTTACATCTATATATATATATATATATATATATATATAGATATATATATATAAATAAATATACATATATGGGTCTAGGACTATCCACTAAAAGCACATTTCACTGAAAGTCAAATGACTGTGCACAAATCACTGAAAACACAATTCACTGAAACACATTTCACTGACAATTATATATGACCTTTTCCCCACTGTAGTGCGACCCTGGAGTTAGTATATATAGTAAGGGGGTGTGTGGGGAGCGTAGCCCCCCACATAGTTTGGAAATATATTATGTTCAGAAAATAGTAACTTATTGGAATTGCAAGTATCCTTGTATATAGTGCCCCCCACACTCCCCCTTACTATATATACTATATATTCTTTTTGTGGATGACCTAAGTAGTATTTACACTACTGAGGAAATTTGGCCAGGATATCAGGGGACTTTCCCTAGTCATTAGGAGAGTGCTTGTTCCAAACCAAGTGCAATGGCAGCTGGAAAAACAGCACTCAAGGAGATACAAGATGACAAATAGCACAGAGGCAATGCCTGTACAGTATTTAAGGCTTACAGGATTCTGAGGAGCTGTCTCTGTAACATTTGTTATGTTTACTTGGAAGTGAAAGTTCAAAACAATGATAGATTCTTTATTAGAACCCTCCAGGTTTCTGTATGAAATGTTGGGTGAATTTTTGTGGCAGAGTGAACTGGAAAGTCAAAAAGATGTTTCCTGGAGTGAAAGTATGGACAAAATCCAATTGGAGGAATCAGAAGCTATTTTAAAAGAAGAAAAATAAACCATATGCCAAAATTGTTAAGGAATCTGTAGGGAAAATGATAAGAGATGAACAGAAGAAAAGAAATGTCAACAACCAAAGAAAAGTATGGTTAGAATTCAGAAAAAGGAAGAAAAAGAAATGGACAGGTATGACATTTCAGATAATATAATGGTCCCATTTGGGACATTATTTTTTGAGACTGGCCTCCGGATTTACTAATCTTCCGTGCAGGACTAATCTAGTCCTGCATGGAAGCGGCAGTTTAAGAGGAGGATGGCAGCGCACCATGCATATTAATCCAGGTGCGCTGCCTGAGCTCAAAATCCTACACGGAGCGTGGATGAGTGCAGGGGGCATGTCTGAGAGAATAAACATGCCCCTGCAAAGTAGAACGGAAGAAAGTGTAAATAAATGAGCAAGACCACTCATAGGTGTCAGCATATCCCCACCAACACCACACACACACACACACACACACACACACACACACACACACACACACACACACTTTGTATTACTCACCAACCCTCTCGGTTGCAGCAAAACCCTTCTAACTACAGTCCTTGAAGTGAGACCAACATAACTGGCCGGAAATACATGCACGGTGAGCTCCATTCCGACTGGCTGCCCTGATGAGCTGACGTCATCGTGCAGTAAAGCGCGAAAAGGTGAAACTTTAAAATGCTACCCCCCTTCTACATACGTTGTACTGAAATCAGTACAGTGCGTATGCCTCCCGACGTCCCTGCATATTAATGCAGGTGCGCTGCCTGAGCTCAAAATCCTACACGGAGTGTGGATGAGTGCAGGGGGCATGTCTGAGAGAATAAACATGCCCCTGCAAAGTAGAACAGAAGAAAGTGTAAATAAATGAGTAAGACCACTCATAGGTGTCAGCATATCCCCACCAACAGCCCCCATGTGTTCAACAGCAACAGTACATTTAAATAAATCGATGAAACCCTTTTATTTATTTATTTTTTAAAACCCCGAGTACAGCTGACCGTAGGTGTGCGGGTTTGCCATCGCTTAGCTACGGTTAATGCAGCTGAAATGGCTGAAGAGGATAACAAGGAATATATAGGCAAATGAAGCAGCACAGCAAAAGTGTAGTGGTTAGAGCATCCACCTAACGAACAGGCATTCCTAGTTCGAGTCCCACTGCAACATATGTCATTTTCCATGTGAAATCTGTATATGAACATATTTTTAAATCTTTTTGCCGTATAACCTACATAATAACATTTAAATGTGAACTGGAGTACTGCATTAAATGCACATGTGAAGTGTCAGTGTCATAATGAATAAGGCACTAGTAAGCAGGTTTAAGCACAAATAAGCAGTAGTAAGCATGTTTAAGTGCGTTTGCGTGGGGGGGGGGGGGTAAGCATTACCTACACAGATTAAGCAAAGTAGAGTGTAAGAAACTGTAATCAGAGGTTAGCAGTGCTTACCATCGTGCAAACCCACACAAACCCTCTTACAACTGCTTTAAAGTGACTTAATTACTCTGTATCCAACGGCCCATGTTCTGCCCAGCAACAAATTAGCTGCCTCTGCAAGGCTCAAACTCAGGAAACTCTACCCTATAGTCACAGTAGTTAACCACTAAGCCATCATGGCAATAGATATGAATGAGGTATCAGCAAACTAATCCTCACCACAGGAAAATCAACCCAAACGTGAACTGAATCTATGTACAGTGTGAAGTGGTATAACCTGCTACATAACATAAATATGTGAACTGGAGTACTGCATTAAGCATAGATTTGAGGTGTTATTGTAATAAAGTGTAGAAGTCCCCAGGTCCCCATACAGTGTATGTACACATGAATCATGGATACCAGACACATATATAACCTGTAATGAAGAATAAATCATTGCCAAATGGCAAATATAGTGCTAATTAACTAGTAAGCAATGCTAACCACAGCACAGCTCAAGTTAGTAAGTGTAAGCAATGTGTAGGGGAGCCAATTCAATCTGCCTAGTGTTATACCTCTTTAAGCAGTGTCAATCTTATGTAAGCAGGTATGCCCATAGCTTAGCCATTTCAAACCTGGCCAATCACGGGAAAGTGCAGGAAACTGGCGGGAATACTTCTCATAACTGGTTGTAGCTTCCTACTGCAGGCAGAAGGGCTGGTGTGGGTGAAGGCACTCGATTTAGAGTGCAGCGCTGGGGCATCCAGGAGTCAAAAATCATGGTATGGTTCCTGGTAAAACACCATGAGCATAGACTACTGCAGAAATAGGGCTCGCAGTATAAAACGGAGGCCTGGGACAGTCTCGCCCTTGACCTCACCAGTGCCACAGGTATCCCCCAGACTGGTGAGCAGGTCAGGCACCACCATGCTGACCTGAAGTGGTGGAGGGGGGATGTACTGGAACAGTGGATTCAGGAGTCTCGGCAGATACCCAATGCCCCAGTACTCATTCTACTAAGTAGTAAATAATTGCCTAGCTTGTGTATACTATGGATAGGTATGGCTAAATATTACTGCATTTCCCTGACAGCTGCAGATGAACGGGCTGCGAACCAGGAAGTCCATGATGCTAGGCTGCAAAGGCTGTGTTGTGAGGCAGGTTAGTAATCAGTCTGCATGTACTGTCATAACAAATAAATATAAGAGCCTTAGAAAGTGTTGTACCAATAGAAATAAATGTGTTAATAGTCTATGAATAAAGGTATAACCCCTGGAGTGCTTCTGTTCAATCTTCTCTCATATGTTGGTGATCTGTTCCATACTATAAATAGTACTGTTGTATCTTAAGCAGTGTCACCCACACCGTGGTATGCAGATAAAATGTGTATGAAGTCCTGCATAACAATGTTGGAAGTGCCAAGAGGTCAGTCATATTGTACAAGTTAGGGAGACTTAGAAAACAGTCAAAAGCTTCACATCATTTCCTTGATAGCACAGTATACTGTGATGTTAGCTATAATTTTTTGTCACACACAGCAGGGGTTTGAATCCTGGGAGTGCTACTAAGTTGAATGCAGAATCATACTCCAAAACTGCATAGATTTTGTTACAATGTTCAGATAGAAAGCTGTATGCATAATTACACCCAACAACTCTACAGAATTTGCTAGAATGTTCAAATTGAAAGTTGTATGCATATTCATATCCCACAACTGTTCCAATCTGTCCAGCATGTCCAGATAAATGGCCCATATCACCTGCCTGGTACCCTGATCCCCTGAAAATTCAGTGTGATGATCCAAGAAATGTAGGCAGCTGGCAATGACATATAACTGATAGTCAAACGCGTACATAGTTAGAGAATGTATATGAAAACAAACCTGTCATTCTAGCACCTCACCCATAGTGTATGACAGCAATTCTCAACATATGTTGCATTAACACCTGCAGCCTGTCACACCTGTATGTAAGACACAGGTCACATATATAATAATCTATAAACATACCAGTATACAATATAAGGCCATTGGGTAGTGTAATAATACATGTAAAGGAAAGATCACTGCAGTGAATAAGAATGTTGTGAAAACTACAAGGATATATTATTTGTTAATTGAATTCTCTCTCTCACCCCTACCATATGTGCAAAATAACCCAATGACACTCCTCATCTGGTATGTGTACACTCCAAACCTTTGTTGGGACATATGTCCTAATGGTTTATAAATATTCACATTTGTTTATATGCATGTGCCATGTTAAAATAGACCGATATTGGTGGCCTGTTGCCATCAATGAAACCTGCATGCTCCTGTAATGGCCACTGTTGTTCCATATATGCATGTGTTCTGCTTGCTCTGTAACTGTGTTAAATCTGGTGTTTTGGGTTAATGGGAATACCTATGCATGCTGTTATTCCTAATCCTGAATGCTGTTGACTGCTACTAACCCATATCTGTCATACACCTGCGACAACACAGCTCATATGGGAAGGCCAGTCCCAGCAGAGCCCCCCTGTCCCACCTCAGCTGGCCATGGCACCAGGCACCAGCACATCTGGGGCCCAGGCTGGGATCTCCTCCTCCGTGGGCCCTGTGCCACCTTCAGGTGAAACCACTGCAGGGGATGGGGCTCACCCCCACTCGGAGCTGACGCCGAGGGGAACCTGTCACATGTCAACAGGTCTGGGCTGTAGTGCATAGGGAGGTCAATCTGGAGTATCAAGACCGGCTACTCCAGCTTGAGGGCCGAGTGGTGCTATTAGAGGGTGAGACTGCCCCTCCTACACAGCTCCCAGCACAGCCACCTTTGAGGCTGTGAAGGTGCAGTGGTGACTGCCCATGGGTGGGGACCTCAGTCCCACTGTTTCCAATTGGGGGTTCATGGGCTTGCGACTTACATACTCCCCTCCCCATCCAAGGTGCTTACCCCCAACATGTATCATATACCAGCCCTGTATGCGTCTTGTGTGTCTTGTATGTTAACCTACCCAAGCAACCTCCCCAAATATACCTACTACCCCTCCTTGACATCCCACTCCCACCTGAAAAAAAAGGGCAATCTGTTCCCACAAAAAAAAATCATGCCCCATACATAGCTGTCCATTTTGCACACATGTCCACTGGACACATGTAATCAAGTCTAATTGGCATCACAATGAATTATTGTTGTCCTCACCCCTCTCCCAGGGGTTCGAGTGTCCAAATCCACCTCCAAATACAGTGTATATGCACAGCTGTTGCTGTAGAAGAAATGGGCAGCTATGGACCTTCCCTACATGCTTCCTGCACATCCCTAGCAATTTTCCCTACTCTCTTTCCCTCTTTGTGCCCCTTTCTTCACTACTTTCCTATCAACCCCTTTTTCTTTTCTTTTAAAGGAATTAGTGTGGGGGTAAGTGGGAGTAAGCACTTTTAAGCAGCAGTAGGCGAGATTAAGCCTGTTTGCGCAGGTGTAAGCAATGCCTTAAGGCAGCTTATCCCAGATACCCACACATGTTGCAACAGCCTAGGTTAGTCATGGTGCACCCCCCCTACACTCACTAATACAGGGCCATATACCACTGTTACATGCACTGGCCTCTGGAGTGCATTAGGGCACACATGCATTGTGTAGGTGAAACCCACACATATATGGCCCCAACTCCCCAGTATGTGTGGGGGACACAACAGCAGTGGAGTGATGGCAGGAATGACAGCATGACATACACACAGCCCACTACATAACAACCCCTGACAGCATGTCATATGTGCAAAACCTGGTATGTAGGTGTAGGACAGAGGCTGGAACACAGGCACATATGTGTAAAACTGTTGTCATACAGTAAGCAAGATATGTATATGTGTACATATCTGTATGGATATATGTATACTTATTTATACATATATGTTCACCATATGTCCTGCACATGGAGTGGAGCCCTACCTCAGCCCCAATAGTCCAAACCTCTCAGTGCAAGAGGATGTCATGTATGTAGTGCAGGTATATTTGTAGATTACTGCTACTGTAATAGGGATTGTCTTAACAGAAATGGTGTGTGTGGGAGGCCACATCTGCTGTTAACTTGTGCGCCACTGGCTTCTTACAGACATCCTAAGGTCATCATAGTACAGTACCACTGCTAGCACAGTAACACCCCTGTGGACTACAGCTGCGATATGGCCAATATATGTGGACAGTCTGACACACTCAGGTCAGTCCAGGGGTATACACAGAACCACTTCATGCAAGACATGTGGACCAGGCCTGTCAATTTGAATGTTAATAGCCATGTAGATGGGTATAACACGTACATACTGATATACATTTGCCCCCATAGGTTATGCATTCATACACCCCTGTCTGTCCTGACACATAATAACCGCTGGTACAGAGGTGCCATGGCCACATACTATCCACTAGTTACTGACATACATCTGAAAAGCATCCCACTGCTTTGTCTGACATATATGACTGTTATGGTGGCCAGGCAGCAGTACATCTGGCAAGTATCTGGACATGACATCTTACTGGATAAGTACAGTAAGCTGCTAGGCATGTAACAAAGCACAGTGCAGGCTACAGGCAGACTGACTCAACACTGGGCTACATCTCCTATGTGGGAATACACATGTACATGCATAGATAGCAGGCTCTACAGGCATGTCACATCACAGAGTAACAGACACCTGTGTGAAAGTGCATAACCACAACTAATGTGAACATAGCCACAGCCACATATGGTAAGCTAGTGTACTATTACAGTATATGGTCTATCTGATGTACACTATCCTCATATGAGCCACTCACACAACAACCCTACGTATACTGGGCTGCTCCGATGGCTGTCTGTGGTTTGGAACATGTGTGTGTGTACGCCCCTACAAACATGTAAGCTGATAGGGTGACATACAGTGGAGCAGCATGTAACATCAGATAGAAAAGGACCAAGAACAATGACATCTAACACAGTCTCTACACAGGCCAAGGTACATATGCACTATACACACACTGTCGACAATTGCCAGACTTACACATACCTCAGTACTGTACACACAACCACAGAATGCCCAAGCTATGTCCTCAAATATAACCCCTACTATACATAACATGTGTAGCAGTCTGATATCTCACTGGCTTGTTATCATATATGCTGTCAATGAATATGGTGTACAGAACATATGCACCCCCTACTGCATGACATATGTACAAAGGTTGGCAGGGTTGTGACTGGAGGCACAAACACAGGCCCAATATTGACTTGTTGTTGTGATGACCTCATACATTTCCTGTCGTAACAGAGTTTGATGCAATATATGTCCTATGAGGGATATGACATCAGTAACTCTCCCGGCTGTCACCATCTACTGACTGCAATCCTCACACTACCTTCTGAAGTTGAGAGATAGGTGCTTTGTGGGTAACACAAGGAACACAAGGCACCACACACTGCCCAGTCTGCAGATGACCCTACAGATGGGGATTCCTCATAAACATAGCACTGACATGACAAGTATTAAAACATGTAGGACAGCCATATCCACACACACCCTGTTAAACCAATAGTACCCCAACTGCAGTATAGCAGCACTTACAGTCTATAGTCAGGACAGGCACATCCCCCTCCTGTGTGTTGGCCTGTTTCCACAGTGTATGTTGTCAGAGGTAAGTCTCCAATCCATCTGTGATGCTGTTTGTCAAATAAAAGATCTAGTTTCTGCTCACAGTGAATGGAAAGGCCCAACACCAACATGATGTTCCTAGATATTGGAGTGTGTTCCATGCAATTGGCTATGGGAATGTTACCACAGCTGTTCTACATGCAGTCAGCTAGAGGAGGGCTGTAATCTGTGCAGAGGCTAACAGCTGATCATGAGCATCACTGACAATACACATGCCGCTGCCTAAGCAAAGCAGGTGTAAGTCTCCACATCCACCAGAGAGGGGGAGGCAGACAGAGGCAAAGATAGGTCAGGGTGGGTTGGGAGAGTAAATGATAAGCATGTTTGTGTCAGACACCTACCAGTCCAGGGTATCAAACCCAAGACTGACTATGTACTGATATCACATCTGCTATCCCTGCATGGTGGATATTGTGATTTATGCTAGGGGCACCATATAAGAAATTTTAAAAACGCACTCAACATTGAGTCTAGTTGTTACACACTCACAACCACCTCCACACAGGACACAAATAACAAACGTCAACACATTAAGACACACACCTGTCACATCTGAGATTAGAACCCCTACCTAACTAGTTATTACACTACAGCACTATGCCATCATAGAATGCACCATGGAGATTACTGGAGTACCTTTTCCCCAAAGGTTTATTTCACAGTGAGTGACATCAGCAGGACTGCCAAAGTAGAGCGAATGAATTGTAGTGAGTGTGACTAGCCAAACATGCATTGCTCCATATACAGGCATAGGAGCAGGCACAAAAGCATCCACAACTCCCACATGTGAGAATAGAACACCTACCAGAGTTCTATATTACACTACAGCAATACATTGTTATAGCACACACCACAGAGAGTGGTGAAGTACTCTTTCCCCAAAGGTGTACTTCACAGTGATTGACATCAGCAGGATTGCCAAAGTAGGGCATTTTAATTGTATTGAGTGTGACTAACCTAAATTGCCCTAATTAGTCTGTATGCATTAACCACTGTTCTGGCCAGACCAAAACTAACCTGCCTTTGCAGGTCATGAACACAGGACCCTGTATACTATAGTCACAATAACTAACCACAAAGCCATCACAACAGTACATGGAACTGCGGTTCCACCAAAGTAATCCCACCATAGGCTAATCAAACTGAACATGTGAAAGGACTGTATATACAGTTGTCTGTAAAAGACCTCTCCAAGGCCAACTTTTTGCTACTCAAGGCAGACGTGACAATGTTTGTGACACCCATGGAGACAGGAAGTGACAGTTCAACTGATGAATCCTGTACGAAGGCACTGTATGAGCACAGCCACTTGTGCATGATTCCTGACATCCCACATACAACCACGACACTCACCTCCCAAATAATCATGCCTGTCTGGTGGTCTCCTGCCATTAACAGAGTATACAGCAGACAGTAGACACTGTTGGAGAAAATAGGATAATCCAAGGATGCAAACAACTCCCTTACCAGCCCCAGTAAGACGTTGAGATCCCTCATGGCATCCTCTAAAGCTGGTTATGTAACTAAAATCACCACAGATTCCACAGACACTCACACAGCATTCTATAGTTATGTCCAAATTCTAACTGGCAATGCTCAGACGTCCTCTGAGCTGCAACAGAATGGCATTACATAGACTGCTCCCATGGAATATGTCAATATCCTGGCAGATTGATTTAGTGCCACATTCACCCCCTCTCACCCCCAAAAGGGCCCATGTCTATACGTAAAGGGCTCCAATGCCCAGTAATCATGGCCACACAGGCAGAAAATGCACTACCCACAGCTAAGAATACAGCATCCATGGGACCAGATGACATCCTTGGCTGTGTACTACATGAACTACAAAATGGAATGGCAACTCACCTAACGGTCATGTGTAATCATAGCCTCACATCAGGCCTGGTGCCCACTGAGTGGTGCACAGCTGCAGTTATCCAACTCCACAAAGGGGGATCCACCTGTGATCCCTGGAGCTACCGTCACATCAGTCTGACAAGCCTGATCTGCATGGCCATGAAATGCATTATCAGGGATGTTTTGAACGCAGACATTGGCAACCCTCAAACACTAGACCCCACACAGATTGGGCTCATGGAGGACCAGTCTTATCTCCTGAAACTGATTGACTGCTTTGGCTCAGTCTGCATAGCTGTTGAAGAGGGTAAGGCAGTCCACAAAGCCTATGCGGACCTCACCAAGCCCTTCAACACCATCCCCCAGTCTGGAAACATAGATTAGCATACTAATCCAGCCATACATCCCTCTGCCACTTGGTTTGCCACATAGCTTATTGACAGAACCCAAACTGTAGGTGTAACTGACTCCAAATGCACCCCCAGAAAAGTGACAAGTGAAGTACCTCAGGGTTCAGTCCTGGGACCACTGTTGTTTGGCATCTACGTCTCTGGAGTACAGGGCAACAGTACGGGACTCTGGCTAACAAAGGTAACAGATGACTGCAAAATGGGAGTCATTATGAGCCTGACAGTACTGCATTATATTTTACTGATACCAGACTGACATCATACAGGTGGGATGGAGTACTATTAACATCTTGTGCCCTTGCCGTATAAGGTCCTGGTTATGGAATCTGCAACAGTTGGTAATGTATTGCAGGGCAGACGTGTTTGCCTGTGGGGGAGGATACCTATTCATGCATGACGTATGTTGTTTGTGCCTGTCAACCCCATTAATGGTGCATGTGGACATATATGTTTCTGCTATTTTCCCACTTTATCTACAGATGTATGTCCGTATATACCTATATAGATATAAATATCTGCTTACATACACACACACACACACATATATATATATATATATATATATATATATATATATATATATATATATATATATATATATAAAATCTACATATATCAGTATGTTGTATCTATTTAGACATTAATACACCTTCACACACACAAACATCTACATGTTGGAATACATTTTATGTACTGTTGAATGACTGGGCTGGATGATATGTTTGTGAATACAGCAGAGTTATGTATATCTGATGTGGCTTAGAAGTACATCATTTGGCTATGGTGTGCATGATCCTGGGTTTGAGCCTAGCAGAGGTTGTTTATTTTGTTGCTAGGCAGAACAAGGGCCGATGGATACAGAGTGATTAAGGCACTTTAAAGTAGTTGTATGTGGGTTTGCATGGAGGTAAGCATTGCTAAAGTCTGGTTACAGTTTCTTATACTCAGTTAGCTGCTGAATTGCTTAACCTGTGTAGGCTTGCTTAGTTCTGTGCAAACCCATGCAAACCTGCTTACAAATGCTTTAAAGTGCTAAAATCTCTGTGTATGCAACTGGCTCTGTTCTGCCCAGTAACAAAACAAACAGCTCTTGCAAGGCTCAAACCAAGGACCTTGTACACCACAGACAAAGTGATTTACCACTAAGCCATGACAGATACAAAGAGACTTGATGTTTGCAGAAACATATCCAGTCTAGTCATGCTGTAAAAACTGTGTTTGCATGGTTTTGCACGTCCAGACAGTGCCGGTTAGCTAGGGCTAAATTTATCCCAGCTACGCCAAGTCTCCTCTTCTGTTTTTCCCTTGAAAGTAGTCTAACTCTTAACCTAAGCACTTAAAAAGCATCCTACAGTCCAGCACTTGCTCAGACCTAATAGCAAGCACTAATATACCCCAACACTTGATTGCTCAGCAGGGCAAGGCTCATTATTCATCCCTTACCAACCAAGTGACTAAGCAGATCACCCTACTATTCAGGCATGACCAAAGGGCAATTTCTGGTATACTGTCCAGTCCAGCTGGTGAACCTGGGTATCCTGAGGCAATGTTACAATTGCCTCATGTACACAGACAACCCTTTCCTCCTACCACAAAACATTAACATATGCGAGAGATGCAATTATATAGCTAAATTGGAGGCTAAGCTCTCTCCACCCAAGACTGGAACAGGCAGTTATGAGGAGAAGGTTAACATTTGCACCACACCTCCAGCCTCACACAGACATACTAAACCGGCACTGGCAAAAAAATACACATAAATACATGAAATCATACTCAGAGGCTCTAAATAAAAACCTGCAAAAGCATCACAGGCCTCCAAAGCAGACACCCAAAATATCTGCACCTCCTGTCACAAACCAGACAACACATAAAACACAAAATCAGTGTGCCGCCAAATCATAGCCCTAAAGGAGAAATAACATACCTAACAGACTAGTAATAGATGACTCTATAGTCAGGCACACTGATGTCCCACTCACTAGGCTGGACAAGCAGAAGGTTACTGTTAGCTGCCTGTCAGGAGCCAGAATCTGCCACATAAAACAAGCACTCATGTCACACCAGAACAAGTACAAATATGACTCTGTCATTGTTCATGTTGGTGTGAATGACCTGAGATGTACATCCCTGGACTACATGAAAAGAGACAAGGAAGAGCTCTCTGATCATGTAGCCAAGGCTGATATGACCCTGACCCTGAGTAGCATCCTGCCCTCACCAAAAATGATACCGCAGTATAAAGAAAAAATGATCAATTTCAGCAATTGGCTGAGCTTCTGGTGTCATTCAAAAAGGATCCAGTGTCTGTCAGCCTGGGATGTCATGCTCAACAAGCCTCATTGCTTCGCAAGAGACAGCTTGCACCTGTCACCACTAGGCTTTTGAATACTTGCCAAGGCTCTTGCTGCCCCCATGGTGCCTTTTTTAGGCAAGGCTCAAAAGTCAAACCCACCTCTGTAAACAGCACAAATAAAAAATGAGGGTTATGCTACTCAACGCCAGAAGTTTAAATCTCAAAATGCATGCACTCGAAGCACTCCGCAGTATGGAGAATGCCGACATCTGTGCAGTAACTGAAACCTGGCTCAAGGCTCCACAGAGCACCCCAGCACTACCGGGCTACAACTCATACCACACATTTTGACCACAGAACATGGACCGAAACACAAAAGGAGGGGGTGTATCCATATTCATTAAGGATACCTAAAACTCCATGTTAGTGGTGCAGCATGACACCTCCAAGATCATCTGCAATGCAAATTGTGGCCTGCTACCGATTACCCTCCATGACCCAGGACCACCACTCCACCTTTCTGGAGACAATGGAAAACATGAAGGTCCTACCGAACACCCTGATATTGGGAGATTTCAATTACCCTACCGTTAACTGAGAAAACTACTCAAGTACAAACTCCCAGGTCCAGCGCTTCCTGGAATTTATCAACTCAAATGTCCTGGATGAGCTGGTAAACTCCCCTACCAGAGGTATAAACATATTGGACCTGGTAATTACTAACATGGGTGACAGGTGTTCCACACTGGAGGCCAACCCAATACTGGTTAGATCACGCCATAAACTAATCACTCTGGATGCCTACACCACAACACCACCTCCAACCAAGGAAACCACAGTGAAACACTTTTCTATAGCAAACTTCACCTTACTTAAGACAGAGGTGGTAAGTTTCACAGCCCCATGCTAAAGGATAACAGTGTCCAAGATGCAGGAACCTTTACAAATGCACTCTATGAGCAACTACAAGGATGCATGGATTGTGCCATCCCTAGCAAAACCAAGACTCACTTCCCTAAGAGAAGGAAACCAGTCTGGTGGACCCCTGCCATAAACAGGCTATACAATAGAAGGAGGAAACTAGTTAAAAAAAGCAAATCCCAAGAAGGAAAGACATCCCTGATCAGTATCAGTAAGAAACTAAGGTCCCTCATAAAATCATCCAAGACTAACTTCGAAAGAAAAATAGCCAAGGATTTGAAAGATAACAACAAAGCCTTCTTTAGCTATATCAAGAATCTAAGTAGCAACTCGCAGATATGCTCTGAGCTAGTGCAACATAGCACAAAATATACTGAACCTACTGATATTGCCAACATCCTGGCAGATAGATTCAGTGCAAACTTCATCCCCCTCTCATGCCCAAAAGGGCCCAGAACAATACTGGGAAAGTGTAGTTTCCCGGAAATCACAGATGCACAGGTAAAAACAGCCCTTTCAAAAGCCAAAAGCACAGCGTCATTGGGGCCAGATGGTGTTCCAGGCTGCATCTTGCATGAACTACAGAATGAACTAACCCCCCACCTAAACACACAGTTCAACCTCAGCCTGTCCACAGGCTACGTGCCCATAGAATGGCACACAGCAATGGTTATTGCGTTCCACAAAGGAGGGGCCACAACTGACCCTGATAACTATAAGCCTGACTAGTCTGGTGTGCAAGGCTATGGAGTGCATCATCATGGAACTCATTAACAAAGACATTGGGAACCTCCAAACACTTGACCCGACACAGTTCAGCTTTGTTAAGGGCAGATCATGCCTACTAAACCTGGATGACTTCTTCAAGGCAGGCACCAAGGCCATAGATGAGGGGAAGGTAGATCACACAGCCTACCTTGACCTTGCCAAGGCTTTTGACACCATTCCCCACTCGAGAATTATAGAAAATCTCACCAGCCTGAAAATAAACCCCTACGTCATGAGATGGGTTGCCAACTGGCTTACAGACAGAACTCACATGGTAAGAATAGTGGGCTCCAGGTCCGACTCTAAACCAGTCACAAATGGTGTCCCACAAGGCTCGGTTCTGGGACCCCTACTGTTCGGCATATACTTCTCAGAAGTACAGGCAAACATAGGAGGACTATGGCTAACCATGTTTGCCGATGACTGCAAACTGGGAGCCATAATTGACTGTCCGGCTGACACGCACATTCTCCAAAAGGGCCTTACTGAGATGGACACCTGGTGTCAAAGTCATGGTCTCAAGCTAAATGCCAAAAAAATACATAGTCATCCCATTTGGGAAAAACAAAACACCCATGAATTACCACATAGGTGGCAGCCCCCCTTAATACAGAAGAGGTAATAAGAGATCTGGGGACCCAGGTAGATAGTAATCTCTCCTTTGACATCATATTGCCAAAGTAGTTAGGAAATCCTTCTGTGTAGCCCATCTAATTACTAAAGGGTTCGCATCTAGAAATAAAGGTTATTGTGCCCCTCTACTCGTCACTCATCAGAACCATAATAGAGTACAATGCCCCATTTGGGTTGTACCTCACAGGACACTTCCAACAGCTGGAAAGACCACAAAAGTACCTCACCAAGAGGATTACTGGCCTCAAACATATGTCCTATGCAGCCCGACTGGAAAAACTCCAGCTGTACTCAGTCGCATATAGCTTACTCAGAGGTGATCTCTGCCTGACTTACAAAGCCATGTCCAACTCAGAATTTATGGACATGCTCCACCTAAAGAAATCCAAGTCACTGCGTGCCACTCGCTCTAGTTATCTAAACCTCACCACAACAATAAATAGAACATGCTGGAGGGATAGATTTCTGTCACAGAGACTCCCCATGCTTTGGAACAAAATTCCTAACTACATTAGGCAGAGCCCCTCATTAACATTCTTCAAGAGAAACCTTGACGAGTGGATGGGGAACAGAAAATACACCCCTGGGATCACTTAATTGGCTCTTCTTGACAGAGGCTCAGTTAATTAATCAATGGGGCGGTGAAAGCTGACACATTCTGGCTAGGCTTATAAGTGCCCTTGGGCAGATAGCTTAGTACCTACCTATGAACCTATGAACCTATGAACAGTACAGAGAATGTATACCAACATCTAGATGTATGTCTGTGTACCTATATTAATATCTATACAGATACAACATATCTAGATATGTATATATATATATATATATATATATATATATATATATATATATGTATATATTAATTTCTAAAACTATATACATATATATATCAATATATATGCACATATATACATGCATATGCCTAAATCAACACATATATGTGTCTACCCCTATATGTCTACATATACACAGCATGTTACATATGTGTAAGCAGATATATGTCTATGTAGGTGTATAAGGACATAGTTATATATATATATATATTAGCAGATATATAAATCTATATAGGTATATATGGCCATACATCTGTAGATAGCAATGGCAGATTAACAAACACACATATGTCCACATGCACTGTTAATGGGGTTGAGAGGCCCCACACACTATACATCTTGTACGAATAGGCACCCCCCCCCCACAGCCAAACACATGGCTGGCCTTAATGTCACATGTATGGGTATGGCTTTGCATCCCAGCCTCTCAGATAATTTATATCTGTTATCCCTGTATGGTTGACATTGTGATATATAGTAGGGCCACCATAAAAGAAATAAGCAAAACCCCTTTCACATTGCCCACAGGTGTCATGCACTCTAACCCCGCTCTGCACAGGATACAAGTTACAAACACACACATGTTATGACTGGGAGTTGAACCCCCTACCTAACTAGTTTATTACATTACAACACTATGCAATTATAGTACATGCTACGGACATTACTGAAGTACTTTTTCCCCAAATGTGTATTTCACATTGAATGACATCAGCAGGCTTACCAAAGAAGGCCATTTCAACTGTACTGTGAGTGACTAGCCTAAAATGCATTGTTCCCTACACAGACAGTGAGACACACACAAAACATCCACAGCTGACATATGTGGGTATTGAACCCCTGACCAAGGCCTATATCACACTACAGCATGGAACAGTTATAGGTCACACCACAGGGATTACTACTGATCTTTTTCCACAAAGTTGTATTTCACAATGAATGACATCAGCAGGATTGCCAAAGTAGGGCATTCAAAATGTACTGTGACTGAGTAGCCTATAATGTATTCCTCCATACACAGACATTGGAACACACACACAAAACATCCGTAACTGCCATGGGTGGAAATGGAATCCTGCCACAGTTCTATACCACATTACAGCAGTACGCAGTTACAGGATGCGCTACAGAGATTACTGAGCTACAACCTTCCCAGAGGTGTATTTCTAGGTGGTTGACGGCAGCAGCCTTGCCAAAGTTGAGTATATGAATTCTAAGGAGTGTGAGTACCCTAAAAAAGCATTGTTCTCTACTCAGTCAAAGACACAGATTCACACACTAGCACACAGTTGCTAGGTATGGGGTTCGAACACCTGCCTAACTATTTTATCACACTATAGCAGTACACAATTATAGGATGCGCTATGCAGATTTCTGGTTTATGAATTTCCCAGAGGTGTATTTCTAGGTGAGTGACATCAGCAGCCTTGCCAAAGTTGAATATATGAGTTGTATGGAGTGTGAGTAGCCTAAAAAGCATTGCTCTCTACTTAGTCAGATGCACATTCACAGTTGCCAAGTCTGTGGTTAATACACCTACCTAACTACTTTATCACACTGCAGCAGTATGCAGTTACAGGATGTGCTACAGAGATTATTGGGTCATGATTTTCCCAGAGGTGTATTTCTAGGTGAGTGACATCAGCAGCCTTGCCAAAGTTGAGTATACAAATTGTATGGAGCGTGAGTAGTCTAAAAAGCATTTCTCTCTCCACAGTCAGAGACAGACACACACACACTGACACAATTGCCAAGTCTGGGGTTAGAACTACAACCTAACTAGTTTATCACTACAGCAGTACACAGTTATGGAACGTGCCATGGAGATTATTGAGCTACAGCTCTCCCAAAGGTGTATTACACATTGGATGACCTCAGTAGGCTTGTCATAATACTGCTAAGGGGAGGATGGTGTGTGCATGGGCCATAACCCATTCATGTAGGGGTTGACATGTCACATGCGGGCACACACGGGGTCATATGTCACAATACGTGTATACAGCTACTAGATGACTACTTCCTTGTACAGTCATGTTGCACAGCTGGCACATGCACCACATAGTCTGTCATGCTGACAGATACTGGTGGCTAGTATCTGCAGTGAGTGACATCTGCACCTCATGTGTTTGGGGCCCTTTGGCTGTGTGCTGGATGGGACAGGCCCGGATGGCTCCTTGTCACAGTCTCCCTCTTCCACACATTAATGTCCATCTATCTTTGGCTTATTATAGTGTGTTGTCCTTACATATGTGTCTGTATTCCTATCCACTGTGTGTGAGAGGCAGGAGTGGTCCATACTGACATGTATCTGCACTAAGAACTGCGACTGCCAGATATGTCTGGTTCACTGGTGTTTGCAGACATGGGTTTCATGTGTTTAATTGAGTAAGCATGCCCAGTATGACCTTTCAGTATGTTGTTGACTGATATTGCCTTCATTCCTCTGTGTGTGAGCATGCTCAGTATGGCCATCTGTATTGCATGTGTGGATCAAATCCAGGTAGTTTGTACTGCAGTGCTGACCTATGTGTTGTACACCAACAGTTAGCATGCTGTGTCTGCAGGGTATCCATCGGTCATTTGGCATTGACTGTTGCTACATTTCTGCATAGCGGGGGGGGGACGACACCTGACTGTTTCTACATTTCTACACAGGAGTGGGGGCAAACCTGACCATTACTATAAGTGTACGTAGGATGGGGGTGCACACCTGACACTTGTACACATTTGCTAGGACTGTACTGGTATGTCAGGTACTCCATTTCAGTCTGTAGTCTTACCTATCGTGCTGGCTAGAGGCATACCAGTGTACTACAGATCTTAGCTTTAATAACTTACATATTAGTTTCTGACTTCATAGCCTTCACAACTTACATCCAACTGCCTGGGCTGCTGTAGTCTGTCTGTGTAGGCCTGGGGGAGGGGTTACCCATAGGGCTCATTCAGAGGCCATAGTACAGAATTTGTTTGTGTTTGTCTACACCTGTCCTGCTGGCTGAAACTGTTGTTGGGTACGTGCACCTTCCTGACTGGCATGTGTGGGTCTTATGGAAACACATGTCACTCAGCCCATTTCCTGCAGTGGGTTTTGTCACCCTGTGTAGTACTAGCTACTATGGTGACTCCAGTATGTGTTACAGATGTCATGGTGCCACTATGGGTGTCTACTGTCTGCTGCCATAACATTCGCCCACCCAATTCCCTTGCATGCTCACATCCATACCATAGCTACAGGTAACAACACATTCTACTCCATTTGTCAATTGGTAGGTTGATTGACTTACCTTGAGGGTGTGCCAGACTTGAGGATGGTGCTGGAGGGCTGCCTATGTCGGATGCACATAGTACACTCCTAATACATGGTTGAGCACAGGTAGTGTCATGTTTGGCATCACCTTTACTGTCTGTGTGAGTCAGAGAGAGGTGCCATTCCCTGGGTCCCTACTGTGTCAGTGCATATGCTATGCATTGCCTCTATGTCAAGGTCAGGTCATACTGGGCACGCCTTCTTCTGCCTACTGTGTAAGGCTCAGGTTGTTCCTCCTCCGAGTCACTCTGTGCCTGTACATGTCTTGGCATTGGTGGGGGATGCTGGGTACCCATTGGAGCCGTGGCTGATGGCACCCATCAGAAATGTACACACACCTGAAGAACAATGCCATAATGAGGCACACGCGCAGGCCAGACATATAATAGAGCATGTGTTTGGGATGTTCCAGTTACGGTTCCTGTGTCTGGACACATCTGCTGGAGCCTTGCAGTACTCACAAGCTACATGTACCCAAATTGTTATGGTATGTGCTATGCTACACAATATGATCCTGTGGAAACAGCTGCAGCAGGAGCAGCATGATGCAGGGCCATAGGGGATGTTCACATTGGCAAATCTGTGGTACAGCTGCGTCAGATGCCATATGTGTGAATTGTCATAGCTTCCAGGGCAGCCAGCACACACATTCATTATAATGCCCTGGGCATTACATACAACCTGGCAGTTGATGGAGGGGAGGCCTCTGCGGTTGATGTAAGCCCTACCCTGATCACTGAATGGTGCTTTGATGTGTATGTGCATGCAGTCTATAGCATCCACTACCCCAGGGTATTCTGCTATTTGGTGGAAGAGACACATATTGCTGGCCAACACCTCATGTGTATTGAGAAAATATATGTGCTCACTGGCATGTGCTGCCATGGCATCCAGGAACTGGTGGAATACTCTGGATGCTGATGCCTGTGAGATCCCTATGATATCCCCAGTTGTGCTTTGGGAGGTATCTGTGGTTAGTATACCTAGGCCTACACATACCTTGGTATCCACTGGGATGGGTTCCCCTCAGCCAATTTGGTGTGTCAGGTGTGGCCGGCACAGCTCAACAATTTGCTGTAGGAGGTCTCTGTCCACCGTATAGTGGTCCACTATCTCCAGCTCATGTAGTTCCTCTTAGGTTATCCTGGGTCTGTACACTCTTCTCCGTCTCCTCACTGTGGGTTGTTCGGCAGCATTCACATTGTCACTACCCTCAGCCTCTTGCACATGTTGTTCTATGTTGCCTGCTGCAGCCCTTCTCATTTTGTAGGTTTGTTTGTTGAAATGCCCCCGCTTGTATACACCAGTGGTGTAGAGTGTGGAAAAAACAGAGGGGAAGGTGTTTGCTTAGTTTATAGTAGTGTTCTGGGCTGGGCTGGACTGCTGTCTGTGTAATTGGCTGATTCTGATACATTTCACCTGCCAGCTAAGCTAGTTCTCCTTGATTACCTTCCTACTGCTGTTTTCCCTTCCCATTAAGCCCGTGTGCATGCCGTGCAAACAGAGTGCTCAAATGTGCACAGAGCTGCTATTTCCTGGTTTAACTTCTTTTTTCTTTCTGTAAAACCCGGTGCACCACACGCACACCCACTTACACTTTGTAAAGAGTGCTAGGCAGGTCTGGACACACATCTAGCTTAACTGTGCTAAGCTAGGAGCAATCCCAAGCCACAGGGCTCCAATCCATTTACAGTATGCCTGACACCCCCCATGATGTCACCTATATCCTAGTCTTGCACCCAGGTATTTATACTCTTACACTCTTGGGACCGGCCTCAAACCCTGGGGAAATCCGAGATTCACTATCCTTCCCCTCATTTGCATAGGATTGCCTGCTAATGCATAGTTACATGTCCCACACTGAGCCTCCCCCCTTAGCAACTATTACTCACTGGCCAGGTTGTCTTATGCCTGCCATTGACTTGCATGGCAGAATACGGCTTTTAGTTAGAATGCTCATTTTAAGTTTATTTTCTTATTTACCCCTGATCCTGTTTGCACGCCGCTGCCCTATGCTTAAACAGCCGAGATCGGCGAAAAAAAAATAAAAGTTGTTTTTTTATTTTTTACACAGTTTGCAATGCCAATGGCCTTATACTTGGGCATTGGCAGGCTTCCTCAATGATATGCAGCCTTTATTTGGAGCTGTCATAGCTCTGTTTTGGAATTTGCAGAAATGTACTCGGTTAGTAACCGAGTACATTTCTACTGATTTCACTAGTCTTGCACGGACTATTGCAGGCTTCCTGGATTGCAAAATCACGTCATTTGCATGGCTTTTCCTGCAAATTAGGTGATTTGCATACCAGGGCTTAGTCCGTGCAAGATTAGTGCTGGAGCTTTCGTGCACGCCCCTGCCGGCTGTTCCTGGATCGCACGGCAGATATATTGCCTGTGTGAGATCCTGCACTCATCTTGCACTCTGTGCAAGCTTTTGAGAATCTGGGGGTGGGTCTATTTTGGAAAGTTTTTTGGGGGGGTCTATAAAAAGAAAAAAGAACTGTAATCCATGAAACTCATATAGTTGAAGTAGTTCACTGAGATAAAAAAAGGAAAATATATGTTCAATTTCTAACTGAGGTTGAAAAAGAGACTTTAAAGAGACATTTAAGCAAACTTTGTAAAGAAGTTATGGACATTAGCAAAGTGTATGATAACAAAGGATTATGGAGTGGTGGATGGGGATGCCATATTTTACTAAAAATGAAGAAAGAAAAAAAATGTTCATATTCCTAGTATGATAAATGTAGGCCAACCTAAAAAAATGTTCCTGTGGAAAAGATGATGATTTGATAAGTAACTGTGATAGTTTATATTTTTGGGGAAACAGGTCATGATGTAAAATAGTGTGAAATGAAATGTTGTAAATGTAACAAAATTGGGCAATCATGTATGGATTGTTATCTAGAGAAAATGAATGAAAAAAGTGAGGATAGTATAAAGAGAGAAACAAAACAATCCCAATAAAAGATAACGAGGAAGTAGGGAAGCAAGATAAGGGTAAAAATAATGATAAGGATAAAGAGAAAATGAAACAGATAATATTATAGAAGAAGATTCTGAAAAAAAGGGATGAGGAAGATATAAATTGGAAAATAGTGACATGTAAATAGAATTCAAATTACAAAGATTAAGAGACAGGAAAGGAAAGTTAAAAGAAATAAGTATAAAAGAGAAAAATAATGGAAATGCATAGTATACATGAGATAAATACTACCAATTTACATTATTTCTGATAAACTACAGCATAGACATAATTACAATTTAAATTTTCTCTCAATATAGATAAATAGTATTGAAAATAAAAGTAAAAGAATAGGGATCCTCAATTGGTGTAGTAAGTATTATATCTATGTAATAATATTGGAAGATATAAGATTTTTGACACAAGAAGAGAGATTATAAACAAAGAAACTCTGGGGAGGAGCTACAATATGGAACCTAGGAAAACAACTATGTTCTGGCATAGTTGTACTATGTAGTACATCAGTGAAAATATTGAATATAGCAGTGGTAAAGATGGGAAGATTAAATATTATAAATCTCAGATGGTATAATCAGGTATTTAGAATTATAGCATTGTACGCCTTGTGTTTCAATTAAATTTCTGGATCATGTAATAATTAATATGAATATAATATTAACAGTAGATTTTAATGTATAAAATTTGAAAATTGGAGGCCTATAGTATTGAACAATGTAGATTATAAGAATTTTATGAAAATAGTCCAGAAGAGAATGGAAAGTAAAATGCATCATAAATGAAAAATAGTATGTATAGTTTAAAGGGAAAATGATGTCATGAATTATTATTAATATTAAGGGAAATTGTGGATAATATTATAAATAGCACTGCTGAAACCAAGATTATCATAAGAGATTTAAATAAAGCATTTCCTACAGTCCAACATGCATTTTTGTGGAGAATTATAGAAGAGTATAACATTGGTGAGAAAATTTAGAATGTATGTTGTTCTGCAGGTAATAAAAATAAATTTTATTGAAAGGATGGCTAAGAAAAGTAATAGATAAGAAGAATGGCATACATCAAGGATATCCTATGAGCAGCATATTATTTGCACTAGTTATGGATGTATTATCTAGAGATGTAAATTTGCATATGAAAGGTGCTACTTATATTACTAATGAAGGGATAAAAAATCCCCTTATGTTTACTTAAGCAGATGCTATTATATTGTTTACAAGAAAAAGTTATATGTCATATACATCAATATTTAAACACAATAGGCATGACTTTAAATAAAGAAAAAGCAAAGGACTGGGTGATATAGTAAAGATAGGAGGAGTATCTTTTTTGATAAAAAAAATCTCTGTGTTAGGAATAAGATTTGGAGGTAAAAATGTAATTGAGAAAAAATGGAATAGTATAATAGATGAAATAAATGAGCTTTGGTGTTTTTGGAAAACATGCAAGTTATCATTTATTAAAATGTTTTATTTGATTAATTCAGTTACACTTGGAAAGACTGCATATTTAGGTAGTGTTTATATGTTGCCAATAATCTATGAAAAAGAAATACAAGTATTTTTTTTTTCTTTTATATGGTGTTTGAGATTGGATCTAGTGAACAGAGGAGTCATATATCGGTAAGGATGATAAAGGTTTGGGATTAATGAATCCAATTGTTTATGTTGCTACTTTGAATTTGTGCAAAATTTTGTTTTGATTAAATGATAAAAATGAAAAATTAGTAATAAATTTGCTAAAGTGCAAGTATAAGCTGCATTGGGATATGTTAACATTTTTCAAAATAGGAAATAATGTTTAAACGAAGAAATGAGATATTAGCAAGAATTAAAATCTTTTACAGAAAATAAAAAATAATGAAATAGAAAATGAGTGAAAAGTGTGGTAAACAGCACAAATAAAACAGCACAAATAAAAAATGAGGGTTATGCTACTCAACGTCAGGAGTTTAAATCTCAAAATGCATGTGCTCAAAGCACTCCTCAGTATGGAGAACATTGACATCTGTGCAGTAACTGAAACCTGGTTCAAGGCTTCACAGAGCACCCCAGCACTACTGGGCTACAACTCATATCACACATTTTGGCCACAGAACATGGACTGAAACACAAAAGGAGGGGCTGTATCCATATTCATCAAGGATACCTACACCTCCAGGTTAGTGGCACAGCATGATACCTCTGAGATCATCCATGTGCAACTAACATCGGTCAAATCTGCAATGCAAATTGTGACCTGCTACAGATCACCCTCCATGACCCAGGACCACCACTCCGCCCTTCTGGAGACACTGGAAGACATGAAGGTCATACTAAACACCCCAATATAGGTAGATTTCAATTACCCTACCGTTAACTGGGAAAACTACTCAAGTATAAACTCCCAGGTCCAGCGCTTCCTGGAATTTATCAACTCAAATGCCCTGGATCAACTGGTAAACTCCCTTACCAGAGGTGAAAACATATTGGACCTGGTCATCACTAACATGGGCGACAGGTGTTCCACACCAGAGGTCAACCCATCACTGGTTAGATCATACCATAAACTAATCACTCTGGATGTCCACACCACACCCATCCAAGGAAACCACGGTGAAAAACTTTTCTAAAGCAAACTTCATCTAACTTAAGACAGAGGTGGTAAGTTTCACAGCCCCCACGCTAAAGGATAACAGTGTCCAAGATGCAGGAACCTTTACAAATGCACTCTATGAGCACCTACAAGGATGCATGGATCATGCCATCCCTAGCATAACCAAGACTCACTCCCCTAAGAGAAGGAAACCAGTCTGGTGGACCCCTGCCATAAACAGGCTATACAATAGAAGGAGGAAACTAGTTAAAAAAAACAAATCCCAAGAAGGAAAGACATCCCTGATCAGTATCAGTAAGAAACTAAGGTCCCTCATAAAATCATCCAAGTCTAACTTCAAAAGAAAAATAGCCAAGGATTCGAAAGATAACCATAATGCCTTCTTTAGCTATGTCAAGAATCTAAGTAGCAACTCGCAGATATGCTCAGAGCTAGTGCAAAATAGCACAAAATATACTGAACCTACTGATATTGCCAACATCCTAGCAGATAGATTTAGTGCAAACTTCACCCCCCCTCTCACCCCCAAAAGGGCCCACAACAATACCAGAAAAGTGCAGTGTCCCAGAAATCACAGACGCAGAGGTGAAAACAGCCCTTTCAAAAGCCAAAAGCACAGCATAAATGGGGCCAGATGGTGTCCCAGGCTGCATCTTGCACAAACTACAGAACAAACTAACCCCCCCACCTAAACACACTGTTCAGCCTCAGCCTCTCCACAGGCTACATGCCCATAGAATGGCGCACAGCAATGGTTATTCCACTCCACAAAGTAGGTGCCACAACTGACCTTGGTAACTATCACCCCATAAGCCTGACTAGTCTGGTCTGCAAGTCTATGGAGCGCATCATCACGGAACTCATTAACAAAGACATTTGGAACCTTCAAACACGTGACCCGACCCAGTTCAGCTTTATTAAGGGCAGATCATGCCTACTAAACCTGGTTGACTTCTTCGAGACAGTCACTGAGGCCATAGATGAGGGGAAGGTAGTTCACACAGCCTACCTTGACCTTACCAAGGCTTTTGACACCGTTCCCCACTCGAGAATTATAGAAAATCTCACCAGCCTGAAAATAAACCCCTATGTCATGAGATGGGTTGCCAACTGGCTTACAGACAGAAATCACACGGTAAGAATAGCGGGCTCCAGGTCCGACTCTAAACCAGTCACAAGTGGTGTCCCACAAGGCTTGGTCCTGGGACACCTACTGTTTGGCATATACTTCTCAGAAGTACAGGCAAACACAGAAGGACTATGGCTAACCAAGTTCGCCGATGACTGCAAACTGGGAGCCATAATTGACTCTCCAGCTGACACGGACATTCTCCAAAAGGGCCTTACTGAGTCGGACACCTGGTGTCAAAGTCATGGTCTCAAGCTAAATGCCAAAAAATGCATAGTCATCCCATTTGGGAAAAACAAATCATCCATGAATTACCACATAGGTAGCAGCCCCCTTAATACAGAAGAGATAATAAGAGATCTGGGGACCCAGGTAGATAGTAATTTCTCTTTCGACAATCATATTGCCAAAATAGTTAGGAAATCCTTCTATTTAGCCCATCTAATTCCTAAAGGGTTCTCATCTAGAAATAAAGAGGTTATAGTGCCCCTCTACTCGTCACTCATCAGATCCATCATAGAGTTCAATGCCCCATTTGAGATGTACCTCACAAGACACTTCCAACAGCTGGAAAGACTACAAAAGTACCTCTCCAAGAGGATTACTGGCCTCAAACATATGTCCTATGCAGCCCAACTGGAAAAACTTTGGCTGTACTCAGTGACATATCGCTTACTCAGAGGTGATCTCTGCCTGACTTACAAAGCCATGTCCAACTCAGAATTGATGGACATGCTCCACCTAAAGAAATCCAAGTCACTGCGAACCTCGCCACAACAATAAATAGAACATGCTGGAGGGATAGATTCCTATCACAGAGACTCCCCATGCTTTGGAACAAAATTCCTAACTACATTAGGCAGAGCCCCCTCACTAACACTCTTCAAGAGAAACCTTGATGAGTGGATGGGTAACAGAAAATACACCCCTGGAATCACTTCATTGGATCTTCTTGACAGAGGCTCAGATAATTAATCAATGGGATGGCGAAAGCTGACACATTCTGGCTAGACTTATAAATACCCTCAGGCAGATAGCCTAGTACCTACCTATGAACCTATGAACCTACAAGATGGCATGATACAATATTATTATGTTAATCCTTGGGCTGAGCTAGCAAATCAAAAAGTCAAAGCTATAAAGTACAAAAAGCATGGTGTAATTTGCAAATAGAATGTCAAGTTTTTTTTTTGTTTTTTTTTTTTATGGAGATTAGTGATTAATAAATTACCAGTAAAAAGAAATATGCCATATAAAAAATCAATGAAAAATGTGTATGTATTGTGGTAAAGAAGAAATTACAGAACATGTTTTTTTTACAATGTATAAGGCTTGCAAAATTGTGGAAAAATTTAAAGAAATGTTCTTTGAAAATATAAAGCAGGTAAATGACATAACTATGGGCATAATTATGGATGAATATTATAGCTGTAAAAATAAGGAATATGTTAGTAAAACAGATCAAAGATTATTTTACATTATGTGGACCATTTAGAATGAAAGAATTAGTTAAATCATATTCAATGGTAAATGGCGAGTAGCAATAATTAGAAAAATAGATAGTGGTTGTAGAAAAAGGAGTTGGTGTCAGATAAGAATAATAAAGATAGAAATTAAAAATAATAATGAAGAATAGGATATTTATGATTGTTGATAATGATGGAAAGGAATACAAAACTCTATACTGTATATATTTTAATTATGTAAGTTTGTAAATGGCATTTTAACTAAGGAACCCCTACTTTTTCTAGTAGGTTCTCTGGAATCATTTGCAGCTTCCTGAGCCACCACCAACTTAAGTAGATAGGACCTGAATTGAATGTCTCATTCAAAGTCTAGCCCAGTCAAGAGTGTTGCAGCCCTGTTATGCTGTATTGCAGTGTCAGCAATCCAATCAGCTGGTGTGGAAATAGAACCCACAGCCTTCTGCAATAAAGGTGAGTGTACTGCCTATTATACAACTGACATAGCCTATGTTTTTCAGCTTTTCTAAAGATATCTCATCTACTCTCACAACCCTGCTGCCATGGGACTGTTTAACTGTTCCTGTAACATCAATGCTATCAGTTGATTTTGAGATTTTGGGTGATGCTTACACCTAGCACTAATTTCCCTAGCCAAGGTCAGAGTTTCCATGCTCTTGCTGATAACAGCCCAAGTAAAATTCTGCTGTCTCGTGTTGGTTACTCAATGGTTTTCTAAAACTTCTTTAACTCTGTCTGAAAATGATTCTTTTTGACTTTAACAAACTCCTCTCATACTCAAGACTTTGTTTTGGCAAATGCTGCTAGAGCAGCCTTGTGGGTTATCTGTACCTATTTTTTCAAATCTAGAGACCTATTATAGCATTGTAGGGAAAGCTTCTTTCTATAACTTGATGGCCTTCCCACAATTAACATCCATCAGTGAACCCTAAGGTTAAGGCCATGACAGAAACTGATCACTTTTCAGCCACAGATCCTTATTACCTTGTCAGGTCTTAAACAGGATCTATTGAACTTTGATGATCTCAAACTCCTTCAGTCTGTGGTGGAAGGTCTCCTGGAGGTAGGAGTTAAACTCATCCCAGGCAGAAGCATATATAAGGTGTTCTCAGGAGATCTTTCTTCAGATTTATCTTGGTGAGCATTTCCCAGTCAAGTCCTTGCCACAGACATATGACCCAACTCACCTCCAAACTGTGAACAATGCACATACTTCAATTTTCTATATCTGGTGCCTCTACATAAGGCCTCAGGACTGATGATATGACAGCAAACTTGATCATAGACATTTGGCTTAAGGTGTTCTTGTACCAGTAACTTTATTAGTAACCTTATATTCAAATTTGTCGCTTATTATAGCCAAACTGAGTAAAAAAGAAGTCCAGTAATAATGTTTCTAGATGAGTTTGGATCTGTCTATTCCTTCCTTCCAGCTATAATCCTCCAAATATTTAATTAATTCTTCAAACAAGTGTTAAAGCCTCCAAGCAGGACAGAGTTGGTAACCCTAGCAAACACTATACAAGCTGTCTACAAGAAGGCTATGTACCCTAAGAACCCTTTAGGTGTATATGCTCAAGCTATGGGAAGATATTTTTTTCTGATAAAATTCTCATTCATTACAAGACAACCAACTTATTGACTGCAACAAACTCCATAGCCAGAGACTTATGAGTAGCCCTTATAGTTGCCTATGGCTACTTCTGATAGGCAACTCTAGACTAAGAATATGGCCATCCCAATCAAAAAGTCTAGTCAAAAACAAGGCTGAATGTGCATGTAAGACCAGCTATTTAAGTTTGTGTTCAACTTCCCACACAACCACAAGCTGTTTTCCTAGCAGACGGGTAAACTTTTATGTTTCAGAAAAGTCTGTTCTAAGATGTATTGCACTTGGCCTCTTCATTTGCCTTGTAGGAGACAATCACATACAGAAGCCCATGCAAACTAAGACTGGCTGAGCTACATGAGTCATCCATCTGCCAGGTGCCCAGTGCGACTATGGCTACAGTGGTGGACTCCAATGTCCCTGTCCACTTGAGGCTTCTTAAAGCTTTAAGTTCACCATGACGAGAATGCTAATCAAAATCCCTCTTTTTCTGGTCTGTCCTATTTAGGCCAATTTGTCAGTGCTGCCCCCCCAGATGTGTACTGTCTGTTCAATAGGGCTATTGATAGTCATCAGTCATGGGAGCAAAAGTGATATTAAAATAAATACAAAAGTAAGCATTTCTGTAGCTTTGATAGAGACTGTGCTACCACACCCTCTGTTCTTTAAATATACAAACTCTGAGATAAAAAAGGAAATCCATACTACTTTGTAATATTGATAGTTTCCTCTTCTCTCGGCTTTTAGGTGCCTAATTTTGCCACTAACAATATAGAAAGGTGCAGCTGCTCAGTAAGTAGGACACTGAGTCACTGCAGTGGTCAATAAATGTACCTTGGTTAAAATAGGTCTTAATCAGTGAAGACTCACTAAATGGTCCCACAGTGATGTGCCCTTTAACCACTGGTTAGTTGGTGTGTTAGTACAAACTGGGAGGAGATCACTTTGTATTGCATTTTAAGTGTAAGTTTATTTCTGTTTTGTTAGCATCCATGAGATGGTAAGATCACTGCTGCATATTACAACAGTAATACAACTTTCTGGATTCCTTAAAAATTACATGATTCTGATAAAAATACAAGGTGTGTGAGCACCTTCTTATAATGAATATCATAAAACTGTTCAACTGCATTTGTGTATTTCTATTGACTTGCTTGTAATGCTTTTAAAATTATATAGAGCAGAGATATGAATCATACTTTCTTGTAACAGTGTGAAAAGGGTGATCACAGTGAAGATGGCTTTTAATATGAAGGTATCCTCAGGATTCTCAAAAGCTTACACGGAGTGCAAGATTGGTGCAGGAGCTCAACCAGGCAATACGTCTGCCATGCGATCCAGGAACAGCCTGCAGGGGCGTGCACGAGTGCTCCTGCACTAATCCTGCATGGACTAAGCCCTGGCATGCAAATAACCCCATTTGCAGGTGAAATCCATGCAAATGAGGTGATATTGCAATCCAGGAAGCTTGCAACAGTCCATGCAAGACTAATGCTATCTGCAGAAATGTACTTGGTTAGTAACTGAGTACATTTCTGCAAAATCCAAAATGGAACTATGACAGCTCCAAATAAAGGCCGCATATAATGTAGTAAGCATGCCAATGGCCAAGTATAAGGCCATTGGCATTGCAAACATAAAAAAATCCAAAAATCAACTTTTTGTTTTTAGCTGATTTCGGCTGTTTAAGCGTAGGGCAGCGGTGTACATATTGGGATAGGGGGGAAATAATAAATTCAACCCACAATAAGCAGTCTAACTAAAATCACTATTATGCCATGTAAGTCAATGACTGGCAGAAGACAACCTGGCCAGTGAGTAGTGATTGCTAAGGGGGAGGATCGGTGTGAGACATGTAACTATGCATTTGCAGACAATCCTATGCAAATGAGGGGAAGGATAATGAATCCCAATTTTCCCCAACATGTGAGTCAGGTCCCAACAGTGTAAGAGTAGGAATAGCTTGGAGCAAGCCTAGGAGTTAGGTGTCATCATGGGGATGTGTGTCAGGCATACTGTAAGTGGACTGGAGCCCTGTGGATCGAGTTTGCTCCTAGCTTAGCACAGCTAAGCTAAGGGTGTGTGTCTAATCTTGCTTAGCACTCTTTACAAAGCCTAAGCGGGTGTGCGCGCTGTGCACCGGGTTTTACAGGAAGAAAACAGAGGTTAAACCAGGAAAAAGCAGCAGTGTGCACATTTGAGCACTCTGTTTGCGCGGACCACACACAGGCTTAAACAGGAAGACAATGGGAAGGGTAAACAGCCATATGAAGGTAACCACGGAGAACCAGCTTAGCTGGCAGGTGAAATGTATCAGAATCAGCCAATTACACAAGCAGCAGACCAGCCCAGCCCAGGACACTACTATAAACTAAGCAAACACCTTCCCCTCTGTTTTTTCCCACACTCTACACTGCTGGTGTAAACAAGCGGGGAACTATTAACACTCACAACAGCAAACTGATAAGGGCTATAATCGCTATCATACAACTTGTGGAAGAGGTTGAGGGTGGTGAGGATGTAAATGCTGTCGACCAACCCACAGTGAGAGATGGAGAAGGGTGTACAGACCCAGGGTAACCTACCAGGGGCTACATGAGCTGGAGATAGTGGAGCACTATAGGGTGGGCAGTGACCTCCTACAGCAAACTGTTGAGCTGTGCCAGCCACACCTGACACACAGAACTAACAAAGGGGAACCCATCCCAGTGGATACCAAGGTATGTGTAGGCCTAAGAATACTAGCTACAGGTACCTTCCAAAGGCCAACTGGGGATATGAGGGGGATTTCACAGGCATCAGCATCCAGGGTATTCCACCAGTGCCTGGATGTCATGTCAGCACATGTTGGTGAGCACGTATATTTCCCCAGCACCCATGAGGCGTTGGCCAGCAATATGCAACTGTTCCACCAAATAGCAGAATACCCTGAGGTAGTGGGTGCTATAGACTGCATGAACATACACATCAAAGCACCACCTGATGAGCGGGGTAGGGTCTACATCAACCACAAGGGCTTCCCCTCCATCAAGTGCCAGGTCATGTGTGATGCCCAGGGCATAATAACGAATGTGTGTGCTGGCTGCCCTGGAAGCTATCATAATTCCCACATCTGGCATCTGATGCAGCTGTACCAGAGATTTGCCAAAGGGGACATCCCTCACGGTCACCTAGTGGGGGATGCTGGATACGCACTGGAGCTGTGGCTGATGACACCCATCAGAAATGCACACATACCCAAACAAGAACTCCATAATGAGGCACACGCACAGACCAGAATTATAGTAGAGTGTGTGTTTGGGATGCTCAAGGCATGGTTCCGGTTCCTGGACACATCTGGTGGAGCCTTGCAGTACTGTCCAACTACATGTACCCAAATTGTCCTTGTATGCGCTATGCTACACAATATGATCCTGCAGAAACAGCTGCATCAGGAACAGCACGGGGCAGTGTCACACAGCCTCCCACTATTGCCAAGGCCTACACAAGCACAGAGTGACTTGGAGGAGGAACAACATGAGCCTGCCCCAGTAGGCAGAAGGAGGTGTGTTCAGTATGCCTTGGCCTTGGCAAAGAGGCAATGCATAGCACATACACTGACACAGGAGGGACCCAGGGAATAACTCCTCTCTCTGACTCTCACATACAGTAGAAGGGATGCCAATCAGTACACTACCTGTGCCTAACCATGTGTAGGGAGTGTAGTATGTGCATCCGACATAAGCAGCCCTGCAGCACCACCCTCAATACTGGGACACCCACAAGGTAAGTGACTCACACATGCCAGTCAGAGGGGGTCACATACCCAACAACAGTCACAGCCAGCAGGACAGGTGTAGACAAACACAAACAAAGGCTGTGCTATGGCCTCTGAATGAGGCCTATCGGTAACCCCCCCCCCCCAGGCCAACAAAGACAGACTACAGCAGGTCAGGCAGTGGGATGTCAGTTCTGAAGGGTAGGAAGTCAGAAAATAATATGTATGTAATTAAAAGCTAAGATCTGTAGTACATTGGTATGCATCTATCCAGCATGTTAGGTAAGACTACAGACTGAAATGGAGTACCTGACATACTAGTACAGTCCTAGCAAATTTGTACAAGTGTCAGGTGTGCCCCCCCATGTGACGCAGAAATGTAGTAACAGCCCATGCCAAATGATTGAAGGGTACCCTGCAAAGACAGCATGCTACCTGTAGGTGTACAACACAAAGGTCAGCACTGCAGTACAAACTACCTGGACTCGATCCACACATTCAGTACAGACGGTCATACTGGGCATGCCCACACACTTAGAGTAATGAAGGCAATGTCAATCAACAACCTTAATCACATGAAGGTCATGTCTGCAAACACCAGTGGACCAGACATATATGGCAGCTGCAGATGTTAGTGCAGATACTCCTCAGTATGCACCACACATGCTTTGCACACACAGTGGATAGGAATACGGGCATATATGTAAGGACAACACACTATAATAAGCCAAAGGTAGACATACATAGATGTGTGGAAGAGGGTGACTGTGACAAGGAGCCATCCAGGGCTCTCCCACCCAGCACACAGCCAAAGGGCCACAACCAGACGAGGGTCTGATGTCACACACTGCAGATACTAGCCACTGGTATCTGTCAGCATTACAGAGTAGGATGCACTGTTGCAATGGGTGCAACATGTAGATACATTTCTGTTGGATTGCTGTCACCACTTCAGATAGGGTTTTTTCGTTTTTCGCTATGTAAATTACCGCACTCAGGCATCCATAGTATATATAGCTTTGTGTTCTTCTTGCACCATACTGGAATGTTGACGAGGGAACTCAGAATAATGACAGGGGAGCATTTGTATTGCATTTAAATGAAGGATGACAAAATGCCTTTTAAAAGCTCAGTATGTAGGGATTTTTCTAAATTTTATTTTTATTTTCTTTGTTAAAAGAACAGAGGGAGGGATTTTAAAAGATAAAAATAGAGAGGGAACCTAAACTGGAATTCAATTAGGGAATTAAATTGTCATCAGATAATGAGTCCATATCCACAAATGTTTTTTTTAAACACCAAAACTTGAATAAAAAAGGCAATAAAAATTTATTTCAAGTTTTTTTACATATTACATATATTTGTTTTACAATATACAATAAATTTTTATTATATTTTTAATATTTTGTTTAATAATTTTTTGTATGTATTTTTATTTAAGTAAACATTGAATTTTGATTATTATTGACATTTTTTAAGATGCTACTTGATGATTATTATTTGTAAATAACGAATACCATTTTGATGAAGTCTTGTGACGAAAGCGATGGATAAAGTTGAAGTAATACTTTTGTTAATTACAGAGTATGTGGTGCATGTGCCAGCTGTGCAACATGACTGTTCAAGGAAGAAGTCATCTAGCAGCTGTATTCATGTACCTGTGGAATATGACCCAGGTTGTGCCCACATGTTTCATGTCAACCCCTAGATGAATGGGTTATGGCCCATGCACACAAACTGCCCACACCATAGCCTTACTACGACAAGCCTGCTGAGGTCATCTATTGTGAAATACACCTTTGGGACAGTGGTATCCCAGTAATCTTTGTGGTGTGTTCCATAACTGCGTACTGTTGTAGTGTGATAAACTAGTTAGGTAAGAGTTCTAACCACAGCATTGGCAAGTGTGTATGTGTGTGTGTCTGTCTGTGTAGAGATTAATGCTTTTTAGGGTGGTCACACTCCCTACAATTGAAATTCTCTACTTTGGTAAGGCTACTGGTATCGTCCACCTAGAAATACATCCCTGGAAAGGTTGTATCTCAATAATCTCTATAGTGCATCCCATAACTGTGTGCTGCTGTAGTGTGATAAAATAGGTAGAAATTCAATTCCCGGACATGGCAACTGTGTGTGTGTGTGTGTGTGTGTGTGTGTGTGTGTGTGTGTGTGTGTGTGTGTGTGTGTGTGTGTGTGTATCAGTCTGACTCTGTCTGTGTAGAGAGCAATGTTTTTAGGGTAGTCACACTCCCTAGAATTCAAATGCTCATCTTTGGCAAGGCTGCTGATGTCATTCTCCTAGAAATACACCTCTGGGAAGCTGAAGCCTAGTAATCTCTGTCACACATTATGTAAATGCGTACTGCTGTAGTGTGATAAATTAGGTAGGTAGTTGTTCTACTCCCAGATGTGTCAAATGCTTGTGTGTGTGTCTGTCTGACTCTGTCTGTCTAGAGAGCAGTGCTCTTTAGGGTTGTCACACTCCTTACAATTTGTATGATCTACTTTGGCAAGGCTGCTGATGTCATCCACCTAGAAATACACCTCTGGGAAGGATGTAGCCCAGTAATCTCTGTAGCATGTGCCATTACTGCATACTGTTGTAGTGTAATATAGACCTCTGTTAGGGGTTCGGTTCTGTACCCACACATGTCGGTTGTGAATGTTTTGTGTGTGTTTCAATGTCTGTGTGGGGGGCAATGCATTTTAGGCTAGTCACACTCAGTACATGTCCAATGGCCTACTTTGACAGTCCTACTGCTGCCATCTAATGTGAAATACACCTTTGAGGAAGGAGGTCTTCAGTAATCCCTATGGTGTGTCCTATAACAGCTCCATGCTGTAGTGTAATGCAGACTTTTGTTAGGGGTTTTATACCCACACATATCAGTTGTGTGTGTTTCAATGTCTGTGTGTGGAACAATGCATTTTAGGCTAGTCATATTCAGTACATGTCCAATGGCCTACTTTGGCAGTCCTGCTGATGTCATCCAATGTGAAATATACCTTTGAGGAAGGAGTACTCGGTGCGTGCTATAACTGTGTAGTGCTGTAGTGAAATAAACTAGTTAGGTAGGGGTTCAACTCCCAGACATGACAGGTATGTGTGTGTGTGTAACTTGTATCCTTTATGGAGGTGGGTGTGAGTATGTGACACCTGGGCCCAATGTGTGTCAGGTTTTGCAAATGTCTTTTATAGTGGCCCTATATCACAATGTCCACTGTACAGGGATAACAGATGTGAAATAGCCGAGAGGCTGGGGTGCAAATCCATACCCATACATGTGACATTACAGCCAGGCAATCACAGTTAGCAACCCCAGTATTACCCAGAGCACACTCTCAACCCATGTCACATACACGCACACATGCACACACACACATGCAGAGGCAACAGCCAGTATGTGTGTAGTACACTGCATATTGGTGACTGATAGCAACTATGGAGTGATTGCAGTGGCCTACAGAGGGCATGGCACCCTGTACATCTGTCCAATAGGCACATACATGTAGATAGTGCACCCTCCCCATGTTACCCACTGGACACCTGCAGCACCTGTGGTGCCATCACATGTGGTCCACAAAGGACATACCATGCCTGAAAACACTGATGCCAGGGAATGCCGTTAGCATGCTATCAATGTAGGTGCAGGGTTAACCAGCTGTTCATTACCAGTTCCTGCCACAGGTGGCCAAGACTGGCACATCTGATGATAATCTGTGTACACAACATGAGCCCAACATACCCAGGTATAGTTCCACATGTCACTGTACATGCAAGTGGGAGGTGTGCACATCCCAGATACCATCCATGTCATGGACTAGGGAACACATACATGGCAAGCAATGCACAGTATTGGCCGCATGCAATAGCCACCCAGGGGACTGGATGGTGGATACAATACTCACCTGTGTGGGCAAATGCAGAAACCACAGTCCTGAGCGACAATGCAGACCATTGTCATGTGGCCTGATGCCAAGGTATACCCATCACCTAGCCTTGTATAGCCATCTGGCACAGTCGACCACCACATACCCATGCAGAAATGCACCCATGCATGTCAGTACTGGCACCCTGTGTGTTTGTGTGTGTGTGTGTGTGTGTGTGTGTGTGTGTGTGTGTGTGTGTGTGTTGTATGATGTGTATGATCATATCCACACTCACTACAACCCCCAGTGGCATACTGTCTGATGTCAGACTCATCCCTATACCCTTTGCCCATATAACCTCCGTATGTCCTGTGGTGCATGTGATACCTGCACAGTAATGTGTTGTGGCAATCTCACTGGAGATGAGCTGTATCCCTGGCCCTGCCAAGTGTGTCAATGTGTATGCATCCCTGTCAGAGTGTGGCTATGTTGACACTGACACCTGTTCATGTGGACAGGCACGTGTATATCAGCTACCGTATAGCTACCATATCCCTGTTGCAGATGTCACTCACCATCACATATATGTTCTGTGTACTCCACAACAGGTAACTTATGTGGTGCATCCAACAACTGCATAAGACTGTGATAGCACTACATAGTTATCAGGAGTTTGATACCCTGTACTGGTAGGTGTGTGACACAAGCATGCTTAGGTTTTACTCTCCCACCCCTCCCTGACTTGTCAATACCTCTGTCTGCCTCTCTCACTCCCTCATTGGTGGATGTGGAGACCTTTACCTGCTTTTCTTAGGCAGCAGCATGTGTATTTTAGATAATGCTCATGATCAGTTGATGGCCTCTGCATGAATTGCAGCCCTCCCCTAGCTGATTGCATGTGGAACAGCTGTGGTAACATTCCCATAGCCAATTGCATGGCAACACACTTTAATATCTAGGAACATCATGTTTGTGTTGGTTCTTTTCATTCACTGTGAGCAGGAACTTGTTCTGTTGTTTAACAAAAAGCATCTCAGATGGAGTGGGGATTTAAATCTGGCAATACACACTGTGGAAACAGGCCAACACACAGGACTGGGATGTGCCTGACCTGACTACAGACTGTAAGTGCTGCTATATTGCATTTGGAGTATTGTTGGTTTAACAGGGTATGTGCATATATGGCTGTCCTACATCTATGAATACCTGCCATGTCAGTTGTATGTTTATAAGAACTCCCCATCTGTAGGATCATCTGCAGACTGGGCAGTGCGTGGTGCCTTTGGTTTCATGTGTTACCCACAGAACATATATCTGTGAATTGCAGAAGGTAGTGTGAGGACTGCAGTCTGTAGATGATGAAAGCCATGACAGTTACTGACTTCATATCCCTCATAGGAGATATGTTGCACGAAACCCTGCTACAACAGTAAATGTATGAGCTTATCACAGCAACATGTCAATATTAGCCCTGTGTATGTGCTTCCAGCCGCAAATCAGTCAACCTTTGAACATATACCATGCATTAAGAGGTGCATATGTGCTATACACCATAATTAGTGTCGTCATATCTGATAACAAGCCAGTGAGATATCAGACTGCTACACATTATATACAGTAGGGGTTATATTTGATGACATAACCTGGACATACTGTGGTTGTTTGTAAAGTACTGAGGTCTGCGCACATATGGTGAATGTTGACAGTGTGTGTATTGTTAATATGTACCTTGGCCTGTGTACAGACTGTGGTAGTTGTCATTGTTCTAGGTCCCATCCTACCTGACGTTACATGCTGCTCCACTGTATGTTACCATATTGGCTTACATGTTTGTAGGGCCATACACACACATGTCCCATACCACAGTCAGCCATCAGACCAAACTGTGTAATGGCCCAGTATATGTAGGGTTAGTGTGTGAGTAGCACATATTAGGATGGTGTTGAACAGATAGTCCATATACTGTAATATCGTGCTAGCTTGCCATATGTGGCTGTGGCTGTGTTCTCCTTGGTTGTGGTTATGCACTTTCACATAGGTGTATCTTACCCTGTGCTGTGATTTGCCTGTACTGCCTGCTATATATGCAGATACATGTGCATTCCCCCATAGGAGATGTAGCCCAGTGTTGAGCCAGTCTGCCTGTAGCCTGCACAGTGCATTGTTACATGCCTAGCAGCTTAGTGTACTTACCCAGTGAGATGTCATGTACTGATACTTGCCAGATGTACTTCTGCTGGGCCTCCCTTAACAGTCATGTATGTCAGACAGAGCAGTGGGATGCTACACAGATGTATGTCAATATCTAGTGGGTAGTATGTGGCCATGGCACCCCTGTACCAGTGGTTATTACATGTCAGGCCGGACAGTGGTGTGTGAATGCATAACCTATAGTGGCATATGTATACCAGTTGTTATGTGTTATATCCATCTACATGGCTCTTAACATCCATATTGTCAGGCATGGTACAGATGTTTTGCACTAAGGGGTTCTGTGTATCTCTCTGGACTGTACAGAGTATGTCAGAATGTCCACACATATTGGCCAATATCTCTGCTGCAGTCGACAGGGGCAGTACGTGCTAGCAGCGGTACTTTACCATGATGTCCTTAGGCTGTCTGTCAGTAACCAATGCCACACATGTGGAAAGCATATGTGATCTCCCATACACACCATGTCTGTAAAGACAATCCCAATTACAGTAGCAATAGTATATAGAACTGTAATAGTATACAAATAAAGGTTTTCCATTATTGCAAACCTGTGTCTGGTGTTTTGTCCTATGACCTCTCAGTGGGCATATGTTGCAGGCAATGATTGTCATTTGTATGGGTGGCCCATACAGTGTCCAGGTGTTCAGGTGTGAACTGTAGGCATATACTCTTTCTTTAAGTTTCCTGTCAGTCTTCCCAACATAGAATGCTGGGCACAACTGACAGGAAGCCAAATACACCACTGACTTTGAGACATTAACGACTACAGGAACGGAGTAGCGTACCCGACCCCACCCCCTTCACAGGGAAGTTATTATTTTGGTCAGCTGAGCACAACATAGAGAACAAGTCTCTAAAGATTTGGATGCTAATGCTGGGGCTTTGGGTGGTAGTGCCAGTAGTTGTGATATTAACCTACTGGAGGATGATTGGGGTGAAAATGTGAATGAAGATTTGAGCGATAGTAGTAATGTAAAGAACGGACAAAGGGTAATACTAGTGCTGACAACCAGAATTCTTTTTCCAACAGAGGCCAGAATCACCAGCGGAGATACAATACGAGGGGCAAAAAGGAGAACAACGGATTCAACAGGTAATGGAAAAACCTGTGGTCTTAATTAATAAAGGTGGAGATTTTAAAATGTATAACTTTTCAAGTTTTACAGTGGAACAGGAGCTTTGTGAACTTTTTAGTAGGGGACTAACGTTCGTACCTGCAGATCATTTTAGTTTGCCTAACATTTTAATTGATTTGAAGCTTTATATTTGCAAATTGAACCTGACTTTGTTGTTTGGAAAGGAAAACTGTTTGGACATGTCCTTGAGGGTGGCAAGTACATTTAATCCGCCCTTGTACCCAGTTTTGTCGTTATTTGAACACATGTGCGAGGTTGATTTGAGGAACTTACATATTGAGAACAAAAGAAATGGTGATGTCAATATGACAGAGAGTGAGATTTCAGCTTTGAGCCTTATTAAATCCCTACCAGTGCGGTTGTTAAAACCCGATAAAAGAGGGGGATTAGTGATTATGGACAATGGTGAATATGAAGGAAGAATGTTAAAAGTGTTGGATAGTGAAATTTATGAAAAATCAAGTATCAATGAGTTGAACATTGCTTACAAAAGAATTAACTCTTTTTTTAGGGACTTGTTTATTGAAGGCATGGTTTCGATAGACACATTCAACTACTTGACTTACCTGAGTCCAAGAATACCTTCATTGTTTGGTTTACCCAAACTCTACAAAAACCTTCACGAACCCCTATGAGGGCAGTGGTTAATGCAAGGTCGTCTATAACATATGCTTGTGCTAAGTACGTAGACTGTATTTTAAAGAAGTATGTGGTTAGGGAGGAACAGATCTGTAATGACTCATGGGCCTTTTTAAAGGCTCTTGACAACTTTGAGTTTCAGAACAATGTTATGTTCTTAGCTATTGATGTGGTTGATTTGTATTTCTCCATTACACATGATATAGGTGTGGATTATGTGGTAGAAAGAATGTTGTATTATGGTGCAGATAGTAAGGAAGTCCGCCTGATCCAGGAAATGATGGACGTTATTTTGAATAACAACTATGCCATGTTTAACAGTTAGATCTACAGACAAGTGGTGGGGGTTGCGATTGGTTCTCCATGTGGGGCGAGAAATAGTACACCCTTTCTAAAATTTACCTACACCTACCACAAAAAACCATCAAATGAAGTACAACATAAAAGAAACAGGTGTTTATGCCATTCTCTTAAAAAGTTGAACCTTTTGGTATATGAGAGGGAGTTAGTTGCTAAATTAGGTGACTACCCTACTATAATTTTTAGGAAGGGTAAGAACTTAAAAAGTATTGTGAAAACTAACCCTAACAAGTCTCACAGAATTGAAGGTACTTACAAATGTGAGTCTTGTAATTATTGTAGATACATTTCTACATGGGCTGGTTTAAGAGTGAACCGTAGAGAAATTAAGTTTAGAGGTAGGTACAACTGTAATTCAAAGTCAGTGGTGTATTTGCCTTCCTATCAGTTGTTCCCAGCATTCTATGCTGGGAAGACTGACAGGAAACTTAAAGAAAGAGTATATGAACACATTTACCACATAAATAAGAAGAACAACACTAACGCTCTAGCACGACACTGTAACGAGTACCCCACACACCATTTCCTTTTTAAAGTTATTGACCAAGTCATTGTTGACTTAAAGGGTGGACCGCAGCAATTGTTATTAGAAAAACGTGAATTAGTGTGTCAGCTTAGGTTGAACTCGTATTCTCCACCGGGTTTAAA
The DNA here is from genome assembly GCF_019279795.1 of Protopterus annectens. Classification (NCBI taxonomy): domain Eukaryota; kingdom Metazoa; phylum Chordata; order Ceratodontiformes; family Protopteridae; genus Protopterus; species Protopterus annectens. The sequence goes on along the minus strand of NC_056727.1, from coordinate 871,657,512 downwards.
TGAAGTTACTTCTTTATCTTGAATACTGAAGTTGAAAAGTTTACTTCGGTAATGAATTACAGTTATTTACCTTTCCCCTTTTTCAATGAGGGTATCACTTAAGTTTACCTATACCTGTTTATTTAAATTAATTTAAATTAGGTTTTACTGTACTTTATTAATTTGTGAATGTAGAGTATTGGATCAAAGTTGGGACTGTTTTGGTGGTGTGTTTGCTAATTCTAATTCTAATTTTAATTTTAATCTACAAGTATTTTACTTCATGTCATCTTAATTGTTAGATGTTAGGTAGATTTTCTGTAACTTGATTGTTAATTACACAGGTGATTTGGCACCTTTTTTAGATTAAATTACTTGTATTGACTATTTTGCACTTGTCTGAAGAAGTCTGCCTACTTTGGCAGACGAAAAGCACTTCACATTAAAGGTTCATTTGTTGGTGTTCATCAGTGTCTGGTGGCTCTGTTTTTTCTACAGTTTGTTTGTGCTTTTTTTGGATTTATTTATCTACAGATGTATGGCCACATATACCTATATAAATATATATATCAGCTTATATATATATGACTATGTCCATATATACCTACATAGATATATATCTGCATACATATATGTACCTTGCTGTGTATATGTAGACATATATATATATATATATATATATATATATATATATATATATATATGTGTGTGTGTGTGTGTGTGTGTGTGTGTGTGTGTGTGTGTCGATGTAAGCATTTGCATGTATATATGTTCATATATATATATATATATATATATATATATATATATATATATAGATAGATAGATAGATATGTTGTATCTGTTTAGATATTAATATATTTACACACACACACATACAGCTAGATGTTGGTATACATCCACTGTACTGTTGCACGACTGGGTTGGATGATATGTTTCTGAAAACATCCAATTTGTGTATATTTGGCATGGCTTAGTGGTAAATCACTTTGTCTGTTATCTGCAGTGTTCTAGGTTTGAGCCCTGCAGCAGTTGTTTATTTTGTTGCTGAGCAGAACATGGGCCATTGGATACAGAGTGATTAAGGCACTTTAATACAGTTGTAAGTGGGTCTGTGCGGGTTTGCAAGGAGCTAAGTACTGCTAACTACCGGTTACAGTTTCTTATACTCTGTTAGCTTCTGAATTGCTTAACCTGTGTAGTCAGTGCTTACCCCTGTGAAAACAGGCTTAAACCTGCTTACTACTGCTTAAAAGTGCTTACTCCCGCTTAGCCCCATGCTAATTTCTTTAAAAGAAAAGAAAAAGGGGTTGATAAGAAAGTGTTGTAAAATGGACACAAAGAGGGAAAGACAGTAGGGAAAATAGCCAGGGATGTGCAGGAAGGGTGTAGGGAAGGTCCATCGCTGCCCATTTCTTCTACAGCAACATCTGTGCATATACACTGAATTTGGAGGTAGATTTGGACACTCAAATCCCTGGGTGGGGGTGAGGACAACAGTAATTCATTGTGATACCAATTAGACCGGATTACTTGTGTTCAGCGGACACGTGTGTGAAATGGACAGCTATGTATGGGGCGATATTTTTTTGTGGGAACAGATTGCCATTTTTTTTTTCAGGTGAGAGTGGGATGCTGGGGAGGGGTAGTAGGTATATTTGGGGAGGTAGGTTGGGTAGGTTAACAGACAAGACAAACAAGACGCATGCATGGGTAGTATATGACACATGTGTGGGGTAAACACCTTGGACGGGGAGGGGTGTTTGGAAGTCACAAGCCCATCAGCCCCCAAATGGAAACAGTGGGACTGAGGTCCCCACCCATGGACAGTCACCACTACACCTTCACGGCCCCAAAGGTGGCTGTGCTGGGGGTTGGATAGGAGGGGCAGGCTCACCCTCTAATTGCACCACGCGTACCTCAAGTTGGTGTAGCTGGTCTTGAATCTCCCTGTCGAGCTCCCTATGCACCATGGCCTGGACCTGATGGCAGGTGACAGGTACCTCTACTCCCACACTCCTGGGGGCAAGCCCCATCCCCTGAGGCAGTTCCACCCAAAGGTGATGCAGGGCCAATGGAGGAGGAGGACCCATGCTGGGCTCCAGACATGCTGGTGCCCGGTGCTATGACCAGCTGAGGTGGGACAGGTGGGTCCGCTGGGATCTGCCTTCCCATACAAGTTATGGTATTGCCATTTTAGGACAGCTATCGGTTAGTAATAGTCAACAGCATTCAGGATTAGTTATAACAGCATGCATAGGTATTCCCATTAACCCAAGACACCAGATTTACAACAGTTGCAGGGTGAGCAGAACACATGCATATATGGGACAACAGTGGCCATTACAACAGCATGCAGGTTTCATTGATGGTAACAGGCCACCAATATGGGAGTATATTAACATGGCACATGCATAGAACCAGATGTGAATATTTATAAACCAATAGGACATATGTCCCAGCAAAAGATTGGAGTGTACACGCACCCATTTAGGTGTGTAATTAGGTTATTGTTGCACATATGGTGGGGGTGAGAGTGATAGGTCAATTAACAGCTAATATAGCCCTGTAGTTTTTACAACTTTCTTAGTCACTGCAGTGATCTGTCCCTTACATGTATTATTACACTACCCAATGGCCTTACTTTGTGCAGTGGTATGTTTGTAGATTAGTATATACGTGGACTGTGTCTTACGTATAGTCTACACCTTTTACCTGTTATAGCTGCTGAGAAAATATTTTAACACTACCTGGCAAATTCTACACATACTCCCAGATTCCATGCTTGTAGACAAGTATATGAGTGAACTGTGTTGTAACTGCAATCTACACCTCTTACCTGTTATAGCTGTGGGGAAAATCTTTGTTAACACTACCTGACAGATTCTACACATACTCCCAGATTCCATGCTTGTAGACAAGTATATGACTGAACTGTGTTGTAACTACAGTCTACACCTCTTACCTGTTATAACTGTGGCGGGAACTTTAACACTACCTGACAAATTCTACACATACTCCCAGATTCCATGCTTGTAGACAAGTATATAAGTGAACTGTGTTGTACCTACAGTCTACGCCTCTTACCTGTTATAGCTGTGGGGAAAATCTTTGTTAACACTACCTGACAGATTCTACACATATTCCCAGATTCCATGCTTGTAGACAAGTATATAAGTGAACTATGTTGGACCTACAGTCTACACCTCTTACCTGTTATAGGCTGTGGAGAAATATTTGTTAACACTACCTGACAAATACTACACATACTCCCAGATTCCATGTTGATGTTATACACATACCTAACAATCCATTATTGCACACACTCTGGTCAAGGCTTGACAGGATGCAGGTGTTAATGTGACATATTTTGGAATAGCTGTCATACACTTTGGATGAGATGCTACAATGACAGCTTTGCTTTCATATGCATTCTATTTTTTATGTTCAGGTCTCACTATCCATTATATGTCAGTATAAGCTGCCTAAATTTCTTGGATCATCTCACTGATTTGTCAGGGGAACAGATTACCAGGCAGCAGATATGGGAAACAGATTATCGGGCAGCAGATATGGGCCATTTATCTGGACATGCTGGACAGATCAGAACAGCTGAGGGGTATGACTATGCATACAGCTTACTACCTGAACATTCTGCCACAGTCTGTACAGTTGATGGTTATGATTATGCTTACAGCGTACTATCTGAACATTCTAGCAAAGCCTGTACAGTTGTTGGGTCTAATTATGCATACAGCTTTCTATCTGAACATTCTCACAAACTCTGTACAGTTGTGGGGTATGATTATGCATACAACTTACTACCACTCCCGGGATTCAAACCCCTGCTGTGTGTGGTAAAACTATTACAGTTGACATCACAGCACACTACACTAACACAGAATTGGTGTAAAACATTCAAATGGTTTCTAAGTCTCCATCATGTGTTCTATATGACTGACCTCTTGGGACATCCAGCATTGTTATACTGAACTTCCTATACATTTTAACTGCGTTCAACAGTGTGGGTAACACTGCTTAATACAACAATACTATTTATAGAATGCAACACTACAACAACATATGAAAGCAGAATGTTCACAAGCACTCCAGGGGTTATACTTTTATTCACAAGATATTACACCTTTATTTCCACACAACCTATATGACAGTCTTCCTGCCACATTGTCTGGTTTATTCAGTACATCCCATACACAATACATTTTTATATTGGTACAACACATTCTAGAACTGTTATATTTTTTTCTTATGACAGTACATGCAAGATTATTACTAATCTGCCTCGCGATGCAGCCTTTGCAGCCTAGCAGCATGGGCTTACTGGTTCACAGCCTGCTCATCTGCAGCTGTCAGAGAACTGCAGTGATATTTAGCCATTACCTATCCATAGTATACACAAGCTAGGCAATCATTATTTACGTAGTAGAATGGGTACTTACTGAGTGCTGGCGCACTGGCCATCTGCCTTGATTCTTGGATCCACTGCTCCAAGAGAACACCCCTCTGTCACTTCAGGTCAGCATGGTGATGCCTGACCTGCTCACCAGTCCGGGGGATACCAGTGGCACTGGTGAGGTCACGGGCGAGACTGTCCCAGGCCTCCTCTTTATACTATGAACCCTGGTACTGGCCCTGCAGTAGTCTCTCCTCATGGTGTTTTACCAGGAGCCATACCATGAATCTGGACTCCTGGGTGTCCCAGCGCTGTGCTCTAAATCGAGTGTCTTCCCCAACTCCAGCCATTCTGCCTATGGTAAGGAGCTGCAACTAGTTATGGGAATTATTGGTGCCTGTGGGGTTTAAATGCACCCAATTTCCCACACTTTCCCGTGATTGGACGGTTTTGAAAAGGCTAAGCTATGGGCACACCTGCTTACCTAATGTTGGCATTGCTTAAAGGGGTATACCACTGGGCAGATTGAGTTAGCCAGCCTACACATTACTTACACCATGTAAGCTGAGCTGTGTAATGCTTAGCGTTGCTTAATATTTAATTAGCATTATATTTTCCTTTTGACAGTGATTTATTATTTGTTACATGTTATATCTGTGTCTGGTATCTGTGATTCATGTGTACGTACACTGTATGGGGTCCTGGGGACTTCAACACTTTATTACAATAACACCTCACATCTGGCCTTACTGCAGTACTCCAGTTCACATATTTATATTATGTAGCAGGTTATACAATATCACACTGTACATGGATTCATTTCAGGTGTTCAGTTTGATTTTCCTTTGATGAGGGTTTCTTTGTTGAAACCTCAATTTTTTTAGGTACTGCCGTGATGGCTTAGTGGTTAACTACTGTGACTGTAGCGTGTAGGGTCCTGGGTTTGAGCCTTGCAGAAGCTGTTTATTTTGTTGCTGGACAGAACATGGGGCATTGGATACAAAGTGATTAAGGCACTTTAAAGCAGTTGTAAATGGGTTTGAATAGCGGTAAGCACTGCTAACTTCCAGTTACAGTTTCTTACACTCAGTTAGCTTCTAAATTGCTTAGTCTGTGTAGGCAATGCTTATCCCCATGCAAATGCACTTAAACATGCTTACTTTTGCTTTCATATGCTTACTACTGCTTATTTGTGCTTAAACCTGCTTACCAGTGCCTTATTCATTATGACACTGACACTTCACATGTGCATTTCCTGCAGTACTCCAGTTCATAAATATATGTTGCTTAGTGGGTTTTGCAACAAAAATATTGGTTATAACATGCTTTGCCATGTAAAATAGACGGTGCTGCAGTGGGACTCGAACCGAGGATACCTTCTCATTAGGTGAATACTCTGCCCACTACATTATTGCTATGCTGCTTTATTTGCATATATCTTCCTTGTTATCCTCTTCAGCTTTTAAGCTGCTTTAACCATAGCTAAGTGATAGACACACCCGCTCACCTATGGTTAGCTGTACTCGTATTTAAAAAAAATAAATAAAAGGGTTTCTTCATTTGATTTTTATGTACTGTTGCTGTTGTACACATGGGGAACTGTTGGTGGGGATATGCGGACACCTATGAGCGATCTCGCTCATTTCTTACCACTTTTTGCTGTTCTACATTGCAGGGACCTGTTTATTCTGAGAGCTCTGCTGTCAGACACACCCCCTGCACTTGTACACACTCCGTGTAAGCCTAAGAGCTCAGGCAGCATGCCTTCATTAATATGCATGGCACTCTGTTGTCCTTCTAAACGGGCACTTCTGTGCAGGACTAAGCTAGTCCTGCACAGAAGATTAGTGAATCCAGGGGATAGTCTAAGCCTTGTTTTCATTTGTATTCAAACCTGATAACCTACCTCTGTCAGAGGAACCCCTTGTGACAAGATGACAAATATTTTCACATAGACTACTCTTCTAAAGGAAAAGAGACTTCAGATTTTTTCACCTAGCCTGGCAGCTACATTGGTTGGGTTATTTTAACAGGTTAACACTGTAAGATGAATGTATTTTGTTTGTATCTTTTCATCTTTAAAGTAGATAACATAAGCATTATGAACTCATGCCACAGGTCTTGTGATTATTTTATTTGAAAACTGGATTTATTTTATGCTACATGTTTTCTCATCTGGACAGTTTGCAATGTTAATATTTTTAATACATGCAAGTCTTTGAGTTCCATCTAGAGAATATCCATCCATCTGCTAAGTATCTCTCTGTTGCTCTACTTTTTTTTAAACTCATCTGCACCCCCATCTCTTACACACACACACACACACACACACACACACACACACACACACACACACACACACACACACACACACACACACACGCAAATACATTAACGTATACTCATAGGCATGCACACAGACATCATTTCTCTCACACTTGAGCTTTTGCTTTTTCATTTACTCTTGTGTTCCCCTATCTTTCTATAAAGTGAAGGAAAATATGATAATGCTACCCAGTAATTTGTGCAACATACACAAAAACTACTTTTGTAATGTATGCAAGAACTTTGCTTATAATGCTGGCGGTTTTTGTGCTTATTTCCTTTATCGGTTTTCCCTCCCGCTAACAGTCAATGTGAATATGTCAAAAGAGTTGTTAGACACACTGCCACATGCATGTTTTTAGACAGAACCTGTTTCATGTACAAAACGACATATTTTAATAGCAGCAAAAAAGTTTTGCCTACCTATTCTGCAAGTTTATCTGTGCTCTCTTAGCCTTATATGCTATTTGATCAATAGCTATTCTTCAAACCTCATATGAATGTTCTCATATCATTGTGTAAAGTGAAAGATTAAAAGCATATTTGCTCTAGTAATGCATTTCAATACAGTTGTAATTTAGAGCTCATTTTTATGCAGTTTTTTCTTGGGGGGATAGGAATGTTTTCCAGTTATATTAGTTAAATGCTGAGATCAGGATTCTCCATTTTATTATAAACATTTCTGCTTGCTGCTGACATAAATGGCAAAGTCCACAGTTAGTAAATCATATGGTTTAGTATATTACAATATTATACTAAATAGTAATAGTGTTCGATGTTTTATTTAATTTGTTTCTTTTGACCAGAAACTTAAAATGGCTTTTCTCATTTTGAAAGGTACTATGAGTAAACATGACTTTTCCAGTCTTGCAAGAATCATAAATATTTGTAAGATAATACAAGACAGTGCCAGCTTAATTTGTGAGGTAGCTGACCATTGGTTATGATTATATGATTAAATCTCTTATTTATATAAATACGTGGAGGAGGTCAAGCTGTATACTGCTTTTCTGCTGTACTCTGATTATGAACCAAACCTGGGGCTACCCAGCATCCACTGTAACACAACCAGTCCTATCAGTGCTAATGCCTACTAGTGCAAAGGAAAAACGTGTCTCATCACTCCTAGTTTGAGCGACAAGTTTTGCTATCAGCTTGAAATCTTAGCTGAATTGTATGACTGTGGTGTCCAAAGAAACTTGATTAAAGATTGACTGTCATTTTCCATTAGTTCTGGAAACTCACTTGTCAGAGACTTGACAAACCTGGAGAAATTATTAGGACAACTTAAAATCTTCTTTCAAAGGCACATTTTGCAAAGCTCGTTTATTAGACTATGTCAAAGTCTATCATTTCTATATCTGTATATGCATACACACACACATTATATATATATATATATATATATGTGTGTGTGTATATATTATCTATATGTGTGTGTATATATATATATATATATATATATATATATATATATATATATATATATATATATATATATATATATATATATATATATATATATATATATATATATATATATATATATATATATATATATATATATATATATATATATATATATATATATATATATATATATATATATATATATATATATATATATATATATATATATATATATATATATATATATATATATATATATATATATATATATATATATATATATATATATATATATATATATATAATATATATATATATATATATATATATATATATATATATATATACATATATATATATATATATATATATATATATATATGAACATATATATATATATGCATATATACATATTATATATATATATAATGTATACATAGATCTGATGGTGTAGCCATCGCATACTCAAAAATGTTTAACCTTGCCTTGTGTCCCATACAAATGTCAAACATTAATGTCACTGAAGTGATAGTAGCTACCACTTATATTAACTTACAAAAATCAATATATGTAACAATGTTGTATATACCACCTAGTGTAGAAAAATCAGCTTTTGAAGAAATATTCTATGGATAATTGTAAACATATTATTTGAAACAATAATCCTAGGAAACCTTGATAATAATCAAATATAATCAAATATAAAACTGCTCATCCTACTATCAGTTGTATAGATTAATGCAGCTAATATATATTGTCGCTCTTCTTATGTGCATTAAGAAGACGTTAAGGTTGTGGTTTTCATTTAAGTAGTTCATTGTATACAAATGCATCAGGATGAATAGCAGGAACATTAAACTTAAACAAACTATCTAATTGACTGACTACATACTTTCATGCTCAGACTCTGGCTGCTCACTCAAAATGGCACTCTTGCTTGCATGTTCTCAATACTTATTTGCATGTGTTGACTCACTGGAAAGCTTCTTAAAGGTACATCACACAAAGTGATCTACATCCTCCCTCTTTACGGAGCTGTCTCATATGAACAGTGACATTTGAATAGGTATTCAATTATACAGGTACTAATAAAGAAAAACAACAATCATGTCCAAGTTGTTGTGTATCTGCAACTAGGTTTTGAGATGCGACCTGATCTCGTGACATAATAGTTAAGACTCTGTTTAGCGACAGGGACAGTCACTGGGGAATGTTCTGCTTGAGGAGTCTTAGGGATTTTCTCAGGAACGGGGATTGCTGATGGAATGTCCTCTGGAACAGGAACATTGGAAGTCACTCTGAGAACTAAAGTATTTGTCACAGGCAAGATGCTGTAACACTGGTTCAGATACTGGTAACAAATGCTTCCAGTTTTGTTTGAATTCCATTCCTTGTGATTCCACAATGTACGATCTTGGCTTTTGACACAAAGTTTTCACAAATCTGATGCAATCAAAACCTTTTGACGTCTGCATTCTCACTATCTCCCCTTTTTGTAAAAAATGGAGCTGTTTCCTGGTTTTTATCATAGTGAACTTCTGGGACAAATGCTTTTTCAACTGTTGGGCTTTTACTGCTTGGTTGTTCTTAGCACTTGGAACCAATAAATGACTGCTGATTGTTAATGCGGTTCTGATTTGTCTTGACATAAAACTCTGGGTAGGGGAACCAAGATGTTTATCACAAGGAATGTCTCTGAGATTTAACAAGTTAAGAAAACCATTGGTATTGTCACATCTGCATTTATCTAACAGCTGTTTTGCAATTTGAACTGCACATTCAGCCAACCCGTTTGAGGATATTCCAGACTACTCATAATATGAACAAAGTCCCACTGTGCACCATTGTCAGAAATAATTTTGTGCAGATTACCATGGACAGAAAAATGTTGCTTCAAGTTAGTAATGACAGTATTTCTTGTAAACTGTGCACCATTGTCAGAAATAACTTTGTGCAGATTACCATGGACAGAAAAATGTCGCTTCAAGTTAGTAATGACAGTATTTTAAGTTAGGTTGGGAAGTAGCTCAATCTCGAGCCAATTTGAATAAGACTCTACTAACACCAAGTAATGTTAACCATTCCACTCAAAGTTATCTGTGGCTACTGTCAGCCAAGGTACTTCAGGAATCTGGCTTAAATGAAGTGGTTCTTTTTGTTGATGCGGCTTTGTACTATTACATACTGGACAAGATTAAATTTACTCTGTCAATATCTCTTGACATAGAAGGCCAGAATACTAGACCTCTCACCCTTCTTTTGGTAGAATCAGTTCCTGGGAGGCCACAATGCAAGATCTGGATGTACCCTTGTTACAAGTTTTTTGGAACAATCACTTAAAAGAATTTCATGATGATACCATTGTCTGACAAAATCCCATCTCTGTATGGAAAATAAGGTTGTACTTCTCCTGGTAAACAAAAATTGCTTTGAAGGGCATCCTCAACTGATAAAGAGGTCTAGCTTCTGGGGAACTGGATCTGAAGCTATGTGAGTTCTGAGCTCATCAAGATGTGTGGAAGAAAAATTTCTCACTTCCATGATCACAGAATCAAGTTGCTCATTGTTATACTTTTCTATGTTTTTTTCTGGAAAATCTGGATAAGGTTTCAGCAAGATAAAGACGTTTTCCTTTTGAGTAAACAAGACTTGAATTTCACTTTTGCAATTTGAACATCATACGTTGCAATATGGCAGGAGCTGTATGCATACGTTTTCTCAAAATAGTAATGAGAGGTTGTTTGTCAGTTTCAATCTGGACAGTTTGACCATAAATATAATAATGGAACTTCGAACATGCAAGCACAATTGCCAAAAGCTCTTTCTCAATCTGAGCATATTGTATCTCAGTCTGGGTAAGAGTTCTCAATACATAGGCTACTGGTCTACCCTCTTGAAGAATGACTGCACCTAGATCAAACTTAGAAGAATCAGAGGAAAAAGTAACTGGTTTGGGAACATCATAGTAGCTGAGAGTTGAGGAGTTAGCAATTTTCTGTTTCAGGGCACCAAATACTCTTTGGTGCTGTTCTGACGATGACCAAATTATATCCTTGTGTGTCAGCTCCACTAATAGAGCTGAAAGTTGACTCAAATCTGAATTGAACTTGCCTAGATAATTGACTATACCAAGAAAACATTGTAGGGCTCGGCCATTGTCTGGAGCTGGCATCTCCAGAATTGCAGTTTGCTTGGAAGGATCTGTCCGTAAGCCCAACTGGCAAACAAGTGACCAACATAAGTAACTTTTCATAGCCTGAACTTGCACTTCTAAGGATTCAGCTTAAGATTCATTTCACATGTTATTTTCAAAACTTTCTTGAGGTTTCTGTAATGTTTGGCTTCACCATTACCTCCTACTAAAATATCATCTACTATAATAACACATGGATAGCCCGAAAAAATTTGCTCCATCGCACGCTGAAAGACTTTACTGGCAGAATTTGTTCCAAATGGCAGTCTCAGAAATCTGTATCTTCCAAATGGTGTACTGAATGTGGTTAACAATGAAGATTTTTGGTCAAGCAAAAATTGCTAAAAATAACTCTTTGCATCTAAGACAGAAAAAACAGTGGCGTTTGGCTTGAGGGCAGCAACCTCTTCGACTGTGTGCATTGGATGATGAGGTCTTTTTAATGCTTTGTTCAGATCTCATGGATCAGTACATATTCTGATATCATTTGAGGTTTTCTTATGAGCTACTACCATGGAAGATACCCATATAGTAGGTTTCTCGACTGGACAACCAACTCCTAGCTGTACCATTTTGTCTAGCTTGGTTTTGACTCTGCTCTGCATAGCTACTGGAAACTTTTATGCTGGTCTGATAACTGTGATGATCTCTGGGTCTAAATGTATAGAGTACACAACTGGCAGTTTGCCTAGTTTGTCTGCAAAAATATCAGCATATTCAGAAAACATAGTATGGATGAAATTTGAACTGTTGTCATGTAGGCTTACATGGCAAACTTCTTTATTATTTAAAGCTGTCCCATTTTCAAACTATCTCTGAGGCCTAATAATGACTGCATGTGTCTCTTGACTATGAAAATTTGCAAGTCATAGCTGTTCCCAGCATAGTAACATGAAAGCACTACTGAGCCTTCAGTTTGAGTCATTTCACCACCATAAGCAACAAGTTTTGCACTCTTTGTCAACTCAAGTTGTTCTGTAGCTTTTAATTTAGCAAACGTTTCTGCTGACATAATATTGCACTTTGAGCCAGTATCTACGTTGAGCTCTGCAGGACTCTCATTAATCCAAACAGTACAAAAGATCTAATTTTTTGCCCACAAATCTAGAACATTAATGTTTCACCAAGCACAGACACACCATTGACATAAAAAGTGGGGTTGAAGCTTTCTAATTGATAAACTTGCCTCTTGGAATGCCCTCATCTAATAAAATAATGTGTCTTACTTGGTTTACAAAACCTTTTGAAATGATTCCACTTATTGCAAGCATGGCACTGATGACCAAAAGCTAAGCACCTTTCTCTTTTGGGTTTGTGATTTCCACCACAGTTACGAGAGCTGATTATGAAGATAGGTGGGGGCACATGTTTTGATTTTGTTGACTCACCCTTATGGTTCACTGAGCATGCCCTGGAATTTGCTGGAAAGACTCATGGGTTTCCCATAGACCTGCAGTAGCTGCTATGTGCTTGGGCCTGTTTCTTTTAACCATGTTCCACATACCATCAACATGAGCTTTGTCACTGTGCCTTCTATAATTATATATAGCTAAATATATAGCCATTGGCATAAAAAACATGTACAAAATATAAAATTAACATTTAATATATATAGTCGCACTATCACGACGTGGAAGCGCAGGGCAGCGGCGCACAAAGGGGATCACAAGGAAAATATAAAAGTATAGAATAAAACTGCAATGTAACTCATATCATTATTTCCCCATAATAGTCAATGGCAGGCATGCTACACCATCCTATGGCGCAAGGGTTGCTAAGGGGCTGTGACAGTCTTATGCGTGGTAGCTAGGAATTAGTAGGCAATGTCATGCAAATGAGAGGAGTAATAGTAAATCACAGATTCCCCACTGGTGTAAGGATACACCTCACAGTGTAGCATTATAACACCGAGGTGTGCCCTTGAGATAAAGATGACATCAAGAGAGGGGTGAGTTGCCATTGCTGTAAGCACATTGGAGCATTGCTAAACTGATTTTCCCCTAACTAGGCAAAGCTGCAGGATAGGGGTGTGTTGAACTGGCCATAGCTTTGCTTAACTGAGAGTATAAAGGGTAACTGAGTATGCATGCGAACGGAGATGAAAACGGGCGTAAACCCGGTAAACGGGTATGCGCGGTGCACATTACAGCTGAAACAGGGAGGATATAGGAAAGAAATAAGGAAATGCTGCAGTAGGGAAATTGGAGTAGAAATGACTAATTAACACCAAGGAGCCTACAGTGGGCCACTGACAACAGCTAACAAGGCTGCAAGCAGTTACCTGCAGAACAGGAAAGGGGAGGGGCTGTACTGCAAAGAAAACAGTAAAGTGTCAAAGCAGAACAAAGCCGATTTGCAGTATATCAGCTACAAGACACATATTGCCATGACTGGGTAGGGAAAGTAAAAAACAAGAAAGACGGCAGGCGGATGCATGCCTGATAATAGGAGGGGATCCAGGTTTAAAAGTGAATTAAAGGGCAACAGATTAATCAAGGCAGGCAAGTATAACTCCACAGTAAAGGCCCCACACTTGCAGTACTCATTGTAAAACCCATAATTAAGATACTCTGCAGCTGGAATAGCTCATACGCACCCAGTGACATCAGCAGCATCTATAGCACAATAGCATAAAGTGTGAAAGCACCTCACACACATTAGTGTATTCCCATACACCCTGCACCAGTGGTGTATACAGATGGGGAACTTTTAGGATGTACATGTTAGGGGCTGCAATAGCTTTGATCCACCAGCATGTGTTGGAGATGGAAGGTGGTGTGGAGGATGATCCACACGACCACCTCAGGCACCAGAGGAGGAGGAGAGTGTTCAGACCCAGGGTAGCTTACCAGGGGCTACATGATTTGGAGATAGTAGAGCATTATAGGGTGGACAGAGACATCCTACAGCAACTTGTGGAGCTGTACTGGCCACGCCTCAGAGCCAGAATAAACAGAGGGGAACCCATCCCAGTGGATACAAAGGTATGTGTAAGCCTGAGAATACTAGCTACAGGAACCTTTCAAAGACCAACTGGAGATATCATGGGTATCCCACAGGGATCAGCATCCAGGGTACTACACCAGTTCCTGGATACCATGTTAACACATGTCAATGAGCACATATACTTCCCCCGAATGCAGGAGGAGTTGGCCAACAATATGCATCTCTTCCACCATGTGGCAGAATACCCAGAGGTACTGGGTGCAATAGACTGTGCGCACATACACATCAAGTCACCACCCGGTGAGCAGGGTAGACGCTACATAAACCACAAAGGATACCCCTCCATCAACTGCCAGGTCGTGTGCAATGCCAAGGGCATTATCATGGATGTGTGTTGGCAGCCCTGGAATCTATCACGACTCCCACATCTGGCATGCCTCACAGCTGTATCAGGTATTTGCCAGGGGGGACATCCCAAATGGACACATGGTGGGGGATGCTGGATATGCACTGGAACCATAGATGGTGACTTCCAACAGAAATGCACAGACACCCATGCAGGAACGCCATAATGAGGCACACGCACAAACCAGAATCATCATAGAGTGTGTGTTTAGGATGCAGAAATCATGATTCCATTGCTTGGACATATCTGGTGGAGCCTTGCAGTACTCTTAAGGCACATGTGCCCACATCTTCATAGTATGTGCCTTGTTACACAATATGATCCTGTGGAAACAGCTGCAACAGGGACAGAATGGTGAAGGCCCTCACAGCCCACCACCATTGCCAAGGGCCCCACAGGCACAGAGGTACTCAGACCATGAACACCCTGAGCCAGCCCCAGTAGGCAGATGGAGGTGTGCCCAGTATGCCCATGCCTTGGCAAGGAGGGAACGTATAGCACACACACTGACAGTGTAGGCACCTAGGGATTGACACCTTTCTCCACCTGCACACACAGTAAAATGGATGGCACATGCACAAGACTACCTGTAAATTGTCCTGTATAGGTAGTCTACTGTGTGCATCCAACATAGGCAGCCCTCAACTATTGCACACACAACTGCTATTGGCACAAGGTAAGTCAACACCTGAACAGTAAATTAAGCTATCAGCATGTGCTGATACTGTATGTATAGGTTCATAGGTAGATACTTGGCCAACTGCCAGAGGCCATTCATAAGCCTAGCCAAAATGTGTCAGCTTTTTCCAACCCATTGATTCATTAACTGTCCCTCTGTGGAGCAGAGCTAATGGTGAGATCCCCTGGGGTGTATCTACTGTTCCCCATCCACTCTAAAAGGTTTCTCTTGAAGAGTATTAGTGAGGGGCTCTGTATAATGTAGTTAGTGATGTTGTTCCAAAGTATGGGGAGTGTCTGTGACAGGAATCCGTCCCTCCAGCATCTTCCAGTTATTGTTGTGGCAAGGTTCAGCTCACTACAGTGTGTGGCTCACTGTGACATGGATTCCCATAGGTGGAGCATATCCATTAAGCCTGAGTTCGACATGGCTGTGTTGGCCAGCAGAGATCATCTCTGGGTAAATGAGATGCCACTGAGTAAAGCAGGAGTTTATTCAGTTTGGCTGCATAGGGCATATGTTTGAGGCCAATAATCCCCTTGGTGAGGTACATTTGTGGACCTTCCAGCTGTTGGAAGTGTCTTCTGAGGTACATCCCAAATGGGTTATTATACCCTATGATGGGACTGATGAGTGATGAGTAAAGGGTCATTATAACCCCAGTATGTCTAGATGGGAACCCTTTAATAATCAGATGGCATACATAGAAGGATGTCCTAACTACTTTGGAGATATAATTGTCAAAGGAGAGATCACTATCTACCTTAGTCCCCAGATACCCCATTACCTCGTCTGTATTAAAGTGGCTGCCACTTATGTGTTAATATGTGGGTGCTTAATATTCCACAATGGAATGACCATGCAGTTAGTGGCACTTAGCTGGAGGCCATGACTTTGACACCCTGTGTCAGTCTCTGTGAGGCCCCTTGAGGGATGTCTGTGTCAGCTGGACTATCATTCATGGCTCCCAGTTCATAGTCAATGCCAAACATGGTCTGCCATAGTCCACCTGTGTTTGTCTGTACCCCTGAGAAGTATATGCCAGACAGTAGGGCTCCCACAACTGAGTCCTGTGGGACATCAGTCATGACTGGTCAGGAGTTGGACCTGGAGACCGCTAGTCATACCATGTGGGCTCTATGTGTAAGCTCGTTGGCAACCCAACCTGTGATGTATGGGTGTATGTACAGGCTGTGTTTATCAATAATACCTGAGTGGGGCATGGTGTCAAAAGCCTTGGTGAGGTCCAGGTAGTATGTGTGAACTACCTCTCCCCTCATCTAATGTCTTAGTGACTGTATGTAAGATGTCAAGCAGGTTCGGTAGGCATTAACTGCACTCAACCAAGCTGACCTGGGTTGGGTCACATGTTTGGAGGTTACCAATGTCTTTGTTAATGAGTGCTATGAGGATGAGCTCCATACCATTGCAGACCAGGCTAGTCAGGCTTATGGGGTGGTAGTTACCATAGCCAGTTTTGATTCTATCTTGGTGGAGTGGAATAACCTTTGCCACGTGCCATTGTATGGGCATGTAGCCTGTGGAGAGGCTGAGGATGAAAAGCTTAATTAGGTGGGGAGTCAGGTTGTCTTGTACTGTTTGCAAGATGCAGTCTGGGACAACATCTGCCTCCATTGATGCTGTGTTCTGCTGTTAGAGAGGTCCATTTCCACCTGTGTGTCTCTGATGTGTGGGATACTGTACCTTTCGGGTAGTGTTGTGGGCTCTTTAGGGGGTGAAGTATGCACTGAATGTATCTGCAAGGATGTTGGTGATATCAGTAGGGTCAGCATATTTTGTGCTATATTTCACCGGCACAGTGCAAATCTGTGTATCACCACTTAGATCCTTGACATAGCCAAAGAAGGCTTTGTGGTTATCTTTCGAATCCTTGCGTATTTTCCTGTTGATGTTATCCTTGGATGATTTCATGAGGGACCTACGTATCATACTAATAGTGGTCACGGATGCCTGCCCTTCGTGGCATTTGCTGCTTGTCTGGAACACTGTCCTACTTCTGTAGTATAGCCTGTTTATTGCAGGGGTCCACCAGATGGGTGTCCTTGTTAGGAGGAGTGAGTCTTGGTTTGCCAGTGATGGCATGATCCATACATCCATGTAGGTGCTTATAGATTGCATTTGTAAATCTGTCTGTATCTTGAGCAGTGTTTCCCCTTAGCGTGGGGGCTGCAAAACCCCCCACCTCTGTCTCTACTAGTGTAAATTTAGCTGTGGGAAAGGTATACACTGCAGTTTCAGTAGGTGGGGGAGATGTTTGGGTGTGGAAACAGTGAATAGTTCATGGTCAGATCTAACCAGTGACTGGTTAACCTATGCTGTGATGCACCTGTCGCCCATGTTGGTGATGACTGCTTCTAGTATGTTTCCACCCCTCATTAGGGAGGTTACCACCTGATACAGGGCATATGAGGTGATAAATTTCAGGAAGTGCTGGGCCTGGAAGTGAGTACTTGAGTAAGTTTCCCAGTTAATGGTAGGGTAGTTGACATTGACCAATGACAAGGTGTGCGGTAGGGCTGTCATGTTCTCCACTGTCTCCAGGTAGGTGGAGTGGTGGTCCTGAGTCATGGAGGGTGATCTGTAGCAGGCCACAGTTTACATTGCAGTCATGGCTGATGTTAGCTGCACATGGATGATCTCAGAGGTATGCTGCCCCACTAACCTGGAGGTGTAGGTATCCCTGATGAATATGGATACACCCCCTCCATGTTCTGTCCATGTTCTGTGGCTGAAATGTGTGGTATGGGTTGTAGTCTGGTAGTGCTGGTTTGCTCTCAGGAGCCTTAAGATAGGTCTCAGTTACTGCACAGATGTTGACGTTGTCCATCTTGAGGAGTGTTGTGAGTGCATGCATGTTGTGATCACAAACCCAGGTGTTGAGTAGCATAACCCTCATTGATTCTGCTATTGTACTGTTTACGGAGCTGGTATTCACCTTTGAGACTCTCCTAAAAAAGGCACCATGGGGGTGCCAATAGCCTTGGCCAGTATTCCAAAGCCTAAGGCTGACACATACGCTGGTATGGTATTGTTGCATGCATGTTTCCCATCTGTGCTTGTTTCTCATCTCTCCTGTAGGTAACCTACTGGTAAGCAATAGAAAGCCTTCATAGGTTCATAGGTAGATACTAGGCTATCTGCCCTAGGGCATTTATAAGCCTAGCCAGAGTGTATTGGCTTCTGCCTCCCTATTAGATTAGCGTACTGTGCCTCTGTAAAGTAGGTCACAGAAGGTACCCTTTTAAGATTAGTTTACTGTGCCTCTGTCTAGCAGGGACACAGAAGAGATCCCAGGGGTGAATTTGCAATTTCCCATCCACGCATCCAGATTTCGCTTGAAGAGGGTCAGTGAGGGGATATGTCTAACATGAATTGGGATTCTATTTCAGAGTGAGGGGAGCCTCTGGGAAATGAATCTGTCCCTCCAGCATGTCCTATTTATTTTTGTGCTGAGCTTTAGGTCCCTGGAGCATCTAGCTCTAAGGGACTTGGATTTTTTGAGGTGGAGCATGTCCATTAATTCTGGGTTTGACATGGCTTTGTACGTCAGGCATAGATCACCTCTGAGTAGGCGGTAAGCAACTGAGTAGAGCTGGAGTTTCTTAAGTCGAGCTGCATAGGACATCTGTTTGTAGCCCATGATCCTCTTGGTGAGGTACTTTTGGGGTCTCTCCAGTTGCTGCAGGTGTCGTGTAAGGTACATCCCAAAAGGGGCATTGTATTCAATTATGGGCCTGATGAGTGGCGAGTAGATGGGAACAATGACCTCTCTTGATCTAGATGCGAACCCTTTCGTGATAAGGTGGGCTATATAGAAGGTCTTTCTAACCACTTTGGCAACATGATTATCAAAGAAGAGATTACTATCTACGTTGGTCCCCAAATCTCTAATTACGTCTTCCGTACTTAATGGATTACCACCTATGTGGTAATTTGTGGGCACCTTGTTTTTCCCAAAGGGGATGACTATGCACTTTTTAGCATTTAGCTTGAGGCCATGGCTCTGGCACCAAGCATCCGTCTCTGTGAGACCCTTTTGGAGGATGCTTGTATCAGCTGGAGATTCAATTATGGCCCCCAGTTTGCAGTCATCTGCGAACTTTGTCAGCCATAATCCCCCCCGTGTTAGCCTGAACCTCAGAGAAGTATATACCGAACAAGAGAGGTCCCAGGACTGAGCCCTGTGGGATGCCACTTGTAACTGGTTTGGATTTGGACATGGCACCTGCGATTCTAAACATGTGGGTTCTATCTCTGAGCTAGTTTGCAACCCATCTTGTGATATAGGGGTTGATATTTAAGCTGGTAAGCTTATTTATGATGCCCGAGTGGGGTATTGTGTCGAAGGCTTTTGCGAGGTCCAGGTAGTCTGTGTGGACTACCTTACCCTCATCTATGGCTTTGGTAACTGTTTCAAAGAAATCAACTAGGTTTAAGAGGCAAGATCTGCCCTTAACAAAGCTGAATTGGGTAGGGTCCAGTGTCTGGAGATTCCCAATGTCTTTGTTTATGAGTTTCATGATAATACGCTCCCTAGCTTTACAGACCAGACTAGTCAGGCTTATGGGGTGATAGTTTCCAGGGTCCGTTGTGGCACCACCTTTGTGGAGTGGGACCACTGTAGCTGTACGCCATTCTTTAGGGACATATCCTGTAGTAAGGCTAAGTTTGAACAGTGAGTTCAGTTCTTCTTGGAACTCGTGTAAGACACAGCCTTGGACACCGTCCGGTCCCATAGATGCTGTGTTTTTTGCTTTGGAGAGGGCAGCTTTCACCTGTGCATCTGTGATGTCAGGGAGGTTACATTCAGTTGGGATAGGCATTTTGCTCCTTTGGAGGGGAAGGGGGGGAGAAGTTTGTGCTGAATCTGTCTGCCAGGATGTTGGCTATGTCTGTAGGTTTGATATATTTTGTACCGTTATGCAACAATTCAGAGCATATCTGGGAGTTTCCACCCATGTTCCTGACATAACTAAAGAAGGCCTTGTGATTATCTTTAGTGTCCAGGGCAATTTTTCTTTCGAAGCTGGCCTTTGATGATTTTATGAGGGATCGAAGTTTCTTGCTAATACTGATCAGAGATGTCTTCCCTTTTTGGGATTTTGCTCTGTCATGTAGTAGCTTCCTCCTTCTGTTGTATAGTTTATTTATGGCCGGGGTCCACCAGACCGGTCTCCTGTTTTTGGAGGAGTGAGTCTTGGTTTTATTTGGGATAGCATGATCAATGCATTCCTGCAGGTGCTCATAGAATGCATTTGTAAAGGATTCTGCGGATTGGGCTGTATTATCCTCTGGCCCAGGGGCTTTGAAGGATTCCACCTCAGTCTTGAGAAGTGCAAAGTTGGCTTTTGAGAAATTCTTTACAGTGATATCCTTGGCTGGGGGTGGGGACAGGATATGGATGTCCAGGGAAATTTGTTTATGGTCTGATCTTACCAATGAGGGGTTTACCTCTGGTGTGGAACATAGAGTCCCCATGTTGGTGATGACCAGGTCCAATATGTTGTTCCCTCTTGTGGGAGTGGTGACCAGTTGCTCCATTGCTTTAGAGTTTATAAATTCAAGAAACCGTTGGGCGAAGGTGTTTGGGCTTGAGTAGTCTTCCCAGTCAATGCTTGGGCAGTTGAAGTCATCCAATAACATAGTGTTTGGAGAGACCTTCATATTCTCCAGTGTTCTCAGGAATGCCAAATGGGGTTCCTGTAATAGGGAGGGTGTTCTGTAGCAGGCTACAAACTGAAAGGCAGGTTTGCCCGCTGTTAGTTGCACATGG
This sequence comes from Protopterus annectens, assembly GCF_019279795.1. Lineage (NCBI taxonomy): Eukaryota > Metazoa > Chordata > Ceratodontiformes > Protopteridae > Protopterus > Protopterus annectens. The sequence continues at coordinate 871,636,366 of NC_056727.1, read as the reverse complement.
ATGGTTTCCGATGCTTCGTGCAGTGCCACTAACCTGGAAGAGTAGGTATCTTTGATGAATATAGATACTCCCCCTCCTTTTGTGCTTCGGTCCGAGTTTTGGGGCCGAAACGCATGGTATGAGTTATAACCTGGTAGTGCTGGGGTGCTCTCAGGAGCCTTGAACCAGGTTTCTGTTACTGCACAGACATCAATTTTTTCCATACTGAGGAGAGCCTCGAGTGCATGCATCTTGAGGTTTAGACTTCTGGCATTGAGTAGCATTACCTTTAGTTTTTTTTCCTTGGGTTGTCTATGGAGGTGGGTTTGTCCTTTTTGCCTTGCCTAAAAAAGGCACTATAGGGGTGGCAAGAGCCTTGGCCAGTATATGAAAGCCTAAGGGTGACAGGTGCAAAACATCCCTAGCGAAGCAACATGGCTTGTCGAGCATGTCATCCCAGGCTGACAGACACTGGATCCCTTTTGAATGACACCAATACTTTAGCCAATTGTTGAAACTGATCATTTTGTCTTTATACTGTGGCATCATTCTTGGTGAGGGCAAGATGCTACTCAAGGTCAGGGTCATACCAGCCTGGGCTACATGTTCAGAGAGCTCCTCTATGTCTCTTTTCATGTAGTCCAGGGAAGTACGTCTCAGGTCATTCACACCAGCATGGACAATGACGGAGTCATACTTGTACTTGCTTTGGAGTGATCTGAGTGCTTGCATTATGTGGCGGATCCCGGCACCCAACAGGCAGCTTACAGTGACCTTCTCCTTGTTCAGTCTGGTGAGCGGGATGTCAGTGTGCCAGACAGTAGAGTCCCCTATAACAAGTGTATTTGGTGTGTTGTTTGGCCTTAAGGGCTGTGACTGTGAGACACACTGATTTTTGAGATATGTGATTCATGGGTATTGTTGAGGGGTGGCTGTTGCTTGGATATCTGCTTAGGAGGTCTTTGCTGTTTGGGCAGATTTTTATTTAGAGCCTCCAAGTATGTTTTTGTGTGTTTATGTGTTGGGTATGCAGATGCAGAGACTGGATTTGTGGTGTAGGTGGTTACCTTTTCCTCCTGACTGACTGTGTCAGTCTTGGGTTGAGAGAGCTCTGCCTCCAGTTTGGCTGTGTAACTGCATCTCTCACATGTGTTAGAGTTTGTTGAAAGGAGGAGAGGGTTGTCTGTGTACATAAGGCAATTGTAACATTGCCTCAAAATTCCCAGATTCACCAGCTGGACTGGAGAGTAACCTTGAAACTGACCCTTGGACATACCAGATTAGTATGGGGAACTGTTTTTTTACTGATCAGATTAGGGAAGGGAACTGATTTTTCACTTGATCAGAAAGGACCAATCGGGAGCCTAATACTTATGAGAAGTCAAGGAGGGTGTAGTATTTTAGTTAGTTAGTGTTTCCTTATAAGAGTTGAGCAACTGCAGGGCTTTAGAAAGAGAACAGAGTGATTACTTTATGAGTTTGAACAGTTCTAAGGGAAAAAGTAAAGAGCAGACTTTGTGGAGCCTGGAATAGTTTAAACCTGTTTAGGCGGCGCTGCCTGACACTGCTCAGTGCGCAAAACCGTGCAAAAAGAGAGTTGTAGGGTTTTAAGAGAGAGAGATCAAGGAGTTTAGAATTGACCCAAAATGGCCAATAAAACTACAGCTTCTAGGTAGTAACCACTCCTCCAGGGACAGGCAGGCTGTTCAGTGTTAACCACTCCCACTGGTGAGCACAGAGACTTCCCTTTAGCCCAAGTAAGCACTGGCCTTCTAGAAACTTCCAAACAGTTCAGAACAGCAAATCTGTAACTGAACTTTCTTAACTTTCAGAAAGTGGGAAAAAAGCAAGAGTTTTTTGTTTTTTTTCTTTTTGTTGTAGTTTAAAGGTAGCAGAGAAACACAAGCAGCAAAATAATCACAACAGTGCAATAAATGACCCCACACTTGAGTGCTAGGTCAAAATCAGGTAAAATGCAGTTTTTAGAGAAAAAAAACTATTTTAAATTAAGTGCAACACAGGAAATGCAGTAAACAGGCTCTAGATGTGTTCCAAGTACTGTTACTGTTACAGATATAAACTTTAGCAAGCCGGAAAATGCCAAAAAATAGGCAGCAAAGCAGTAAAACTTAACAAAAAATCAGAAGAAAATACTTAAAATCACAAAAGTGGCTCCTTTTCTTCTCTCAGCGTTTTCTCCCCTTGGTAGGTGCTTCAGCAACAACTAGCAAGCCTGAAAAGATGCAAAAACCATTAAATGTATACATGCTTTTTAGCTTCCAAGATAGGCCTTTGGAGTGATTAAGTATCAGTGTTCTGCATGTTCTTGCTATACTTACTGTTTCCTGACTACATGGTGATTTCTCACTGTATATTCTGATCTGAAAGTCTGCTTATTCACATATTATGGCTGTGATGGCCTACACTTTAGAGGTTCACAGATAGCCTACTACCTATCTGCTCAAGGGTAATTAGAAGCATAGCTACAGTGTGTTAGCTTTCTCCGCACCATTGATGAAGTAACTGAGCCTCTGTCAAGCATAGCCAATGAAGCAATTCCAGGTAGAGTTGCCAGAAGCTGTTGAATACTGGGGTGGTGGAGGGTGATATGGGCACTTAGTGATCTAAAGACGGCATATTAATGTGAAAATTCAACACCATTCAATTTCCCCAACAGGTCTCGCAGCTATCAAACTGGATGGGCTCCCCCACCCCCTGGCTGTATGGTTCTGGGACACATGATCCCAGGGGTGTATATTCTGTTACCCATTCACACAACAAGGTTTTCCTTGAAGTGTGTCAATGAGAGGCTATGCCTAATGTAGTTAGGAATGTAATTTATTGTCTCACATTACATTTCTTATATGTTGTTATTTCAAGAGTAAGTGAAGCTCAGTGGGTTTGGGAGCCTCCACCCTTTGCTTAGCCTAGCTTACACATAGAAATCATCTAAATAGGCGGAAGCAACATTAATGTCAATAGTGTAATGGTTACAGCATCTGCATAGTATCTGTGCATTCAAAGTCTCAATCCCAGTAAAGTCAGGGATGTTTATCGTGTTAAAAAGTATACCTTAACCACAGCTTGCATATATAGGTAGTAATTGTCTGTATAATAAACATTCGAAACACCCATATAAACCCATGTGTGCTGAAGAGTACAGTCAACAGAGAACGTAATGTTATGTCAGCACATAGTGAGATGTTACTTCACTGACATGTACATATCCTGAGTAGTTAGCGGATGTGGCCATGTTTGTGCACACAGGTTATACATTACAAAGTTTGTTTAACTATGTTTAACCGCTGCCATAATGTCACACAAACACTTTTAAACATGCTTACAACTGCTTAAATGAGCCTTATTCTGGAATAAAAAACATTTTTAAAGCATCGCAGATGTTGAACCCTGGACCATGCACACTATAGTCATGGGACTTACTACTAAGCCATCGGAAGTGTATACATGTTTCACAATCTTTAGACTACACCTTATACCATATGCATTCCGCTATAATGACCACAAATGGGACAGTCACTTTGTGTACATATGTACAGTACATTGTAATGTACTGTAGTTTGTGAACCAAGACATACAAGTCTACATATGTATTACTGTTACAAATTAATATGAAAAATATACATATATATATATATATATATATATATATATAGAGAGAGAGAGAGAGATACATGTCAGTGATGTCTGCACATAGATATAAATATAAAGATATATATATATATATATATATATATATATATATATATATATATATATATGCAGTTACATCAACAGCCATATATATAAACATCTATGAACACACTTCGTGACACAGAAGCAATCCAAATGAATTGAAGTATACACAAAACACATGCAGCTCTGGTATTATAACTATTAATATTATCCTAATTCACCATAGAAGGGATGGTTGATGTATATGTGAAGATTGGGGTGGGGGAGGAATGATGGGTAATGCAATCATGCATCAAGGAGAGCCTGGGTCGGATGTTCAATAAGTGAACTGGAGGGGTATACATGGAGTATGGGGACAATAAAAAAGGACACAAAACAAGAACCTTTCTCATTCATAATACACCCTGTCATGTCACATTGCAACACCTAATTTCACAAACATATGAACATTAACATGTATCAGACATATGTACACCAACTGACTGTCACATTTGTTTTCAGTAGTGAGGAATGCCTGTAGTAAAATATATATTCTAAACACCATAACATTTGTACATATCTCAGATGCCTTAGTTCTAAAGTCAGTGACTGTGGTGTTCATGGTCCCGGGTTCAAGGGCAGTTAAGTTATTTTCATGGCCAGAATAAGGGCTGTTGAATGCAGATGGATTAAAGCACTTTTAAGAGGGATTTCACGACAGCAAGCGGTGCTTAAACAAAGAGAAGTGCTTCACAGGTTTAACCTTTGCTTAATGTCACGCAGACCATGGGCAAACCTGCTTACAACTGCTTAAATGTGCATTATTCATACTTTCCCTACCAGTGCATACTCTGAGAGGTGAAATAATAACACCTTCCAGGATTAGAACCCACAACCATGTACGTCATCTTCAGAGTAACCTACCACTAAGCTACCTGAGATGTACCTATGCCAGTTGTGTATGCAGACAGGTTAAAAACACAAAAGGGAGGAATGTGTTGAAATAGGACAACCCAATATGTACCCAATGAAAGGTGTATGCTTATATATATATATATATATATATATATATATATATATATATATATATATATATATATAGAGAGAGAGAGAGAGAGAGAGATACATAGAGACATGTCGATATATACAGATCTACATATATGTGTAGATATATAGATAGGTTAAAAACATCAACACATCTATGGAGGTACAGATAAACGTATGCAATTATATATATATTATATATTATATCTATATACATATATAATATACTCGGAAAATGGTATGTTTACATTTATGTTCATGCTGTAGTTCATTTTGATTGTGTTTTTATATTGTTACTTAGGGTTGTGAGCTCATTGCTTTGGGCAGCTTACATAGTTATATAACGACAGGCTTTGCTGATCTGTTCAACGTCTTTTTGTCATGTTGTTTGATAAAGGCGTCTGTATATATATATTTATTTTTCACTGTTTTCAGACTGTTTTTAGACTGCTTAGATACTGCTTCTTTAAGCAGAAAGAGGAGGGAATGTTAAGATGTTAGCAATTATTCAATTATTGTTAACCATTTGGTTTGAGCGGCAAAAACTTTTTGTATATAAGCTTCTTAGTTTTAATGGTTTATTACACCTGAAGAAGCGTAGTATAGCTACGTGAAAGCGCTTGTGTTCCTGTTCTTAATAAAGAAGATTTTGTACCAGTTAGCAGCTCCGTGTGGTGATTCCAGTGGATTCTGTTTTACTAAGTTTCCTGAGTTTTTTTCCAAGGGGAGTCTTCGTTTTCCTGCTACAGTTCTTGGATTTTCTCTTTTTCTTTGGTTGCTGTGCTGTTTGCAGGTTTGACACATGGAGCATAATGATATTGAGTTGGACTTTCATCCAGAGACGAGGACAACTGTTTTACCGGCTTGGGATTCCCTCAAGCATTGTACTGAGAATCCTTTATTGACTCTGGAACTGATGAACCAAATGAATGTTCAACCAACTACTCCCAATGGTGAGAAAGTGACTGAGTTTAATAGCCTTTATAAAGTGTTGCAAGATGATTTGTACCAGCTACAAAGACTAGCATGGCAGAGACTGCATTTAGAGGCATGTTTACATTTTAAAATAGTGCCTAGAGGCATGCGCATTTTTTGTATGCCCTCCTATGGGGATAGCCATCCCTTGTTATTGAGGAAATGGCAGGATCTTAACATACAACTGGGCTTCAGCTACATTAATTTGTTGTTAGAGTACTTTTCTCCCCTCGAAGTTGAGTTAAGGAACAAGATAGATTTACAGTTTAAAGTCATCACTGAACGTTTTAAAACTGAGTATTTCACCAACAGATTAGACTCTCTCTGGGCTCAAGTCCATTCGTTCAGTGAAAGGCTAAAGATTGTTAAGCACAAAAAACTTCAAAGGGACGCTAATGATTTTGCTCATGGTCAAGTCTTCCTTTGGCCCAGAACTGGTGATGCACGTACACAGAACACATCTATTGATAGACTTTTGAGAAATGTATCTAGTGTCCAACCAGCTTCAACTGCTATTCCTAGTACAGAAGCCGCTGTGGCACATTTTGTTCCATCCATGGCCAACAAAACGGCTAATATAGCATCAATGCCTAATAATTTTGCATCCATCCATACTACTGACGTTAGTTTGGACAGTGATACACCTCCTCCCAAACAACAGGCAGCCAGAGCTTTTTTACTAGCGGGTGCCAAACCGAAGGATACGTCCTCTGCTAGCAGCAGTTTTTTACCCTTCCCGGTCAAGCAACAACAAGGGTGGAGAGGCCGGTCGAACAGCAGAGGACCGAGGAAAAGAAAGGGCTCTGAAGAAAAGTATACAAACACAAGGAAACAAAGAAACTGAACTCTTTAGTATGTAATATATCTGATTATGTATTGTCTGAACATGATCTTTCTTTGCTAGAAAAAGGTCTTAACTTTATCCCTTCACAAGTTAGTTTTCTGAGCGACGTTTTAATAGATTTGAGGCTATTCTGTCGCAATGTCTCACTGAAGATTCTGTTTAAAAACAACAGTGCTTTAGATACTAAAACTTTAAAGAATTTCTTTAGAGTTAAGAGTAGTTTTACCCCACTCATGCCGCACAATGTGGAAAGCTTTTTGAAAATGTGTGAGAAGGATTTCTATGAATGGTTTAGATCTAAAAGCAAAAGGTGTTGTTTTTTTAATGTTAGTATAGATGAGCAGAAGTCCATTCAATCTTTGAAGAACAATAGCCACATTATTGTCAAGCCAGCCGACAAGGGTGGGGCCGTGGTCATTATGAATTCTCTAGAGTATTCTGACACTATGAACAACATGTTATCAGATGACAAGGTCTATGAGATAATCACCAGAGAAAAGGTCACTAGAATTGTCAAAATGTTGCATGATAATCTGTATGACCTTTTGATGTGTGGCCAGATAAGCTGTGAGTTATATGAGTATTTCTTAATAGAATTTCCTACCATCCCTATAATTAAAGGTTTACCGAAAATACACAAAGGTATTAAACCAGTACCAATGAGACCCATAGTGTCTGGTGAGCGATGGATAACTTCCACCATCTCATCTTTTGTGGAAGGGCTGTTACGACCCTTGGATAATATCTCTGTCATTCTGAAGGATTCATATCAACTTATCGAGTTCTTCAAAGGTTTTGAGTTAGACAGCAGAGGAACAGCTTTGTTGTTAGTAACAATGGACGTTAAGAATCTTTTCACCAGTATTCCCAATGATCTGGGGCTTCAAGCCATCAGAGAGATCCTTGTTACTAATTCAGGATATAGTGGCAATAGACAAGTCTTGATCAATTGCCTTCTTGAAATGATACTTGATAATAATGTTTTTTTATTCCAGGACCAGCTTTACTTACAGAAATGGGGGGTTGCCATGGGCACCCCCTGTGCAAATAGTTGCGCTAACCTTGTAGTCAATCATTGGGAGCTTAACTATTTGTTCACACATACAGGCTATAAGAAAGTAAGAATGTACAAGAGGTTTGTTGATGACGTCCTTTTTGTTTGGGAGGGCACGGAAGCAGAATGTCTGGATTTTATCACAGATCTAGAAACCACTACTACATTCTTAAGGTTTACAGCCGAAATATCTCCATACCAGGCACACTTTTTGGATTTAAAGTTGGAACTGAATGGCAATAGGATTGCCACTTCACTATATAGAAAACCTACTTGGAGGAATACTCTTTTACGTCATGAGAGCATGCACCCTAGGTTCACCTTTAAAGGCATAATCTTAAGTCAAATGTATAGGGTATGCAGAATATGTAGTGATAGGAACACTTTATTTTCAGAACTTAGCAACTTGGAAGGTTTATTTAAAGATAGGGGTTATCCCCCTAAGTTAATTAATGAATGTAAGCAGGAGGTCATAATGAAAGTGTTGGATAAAACAGATGGCATTAATTTAGTTGGGAATTTTCCTTCTTTCCACACAAAGAGAAATGATAAATTCACTGACAGGTTATGTTATGTCACTAAATACACCAGTGATGTTATTAATCTAAATAAAATCATCAGCAGAAACTGGAATGTTTTGATCATGGATCCGTTCACCAGGACGATTGTGGGTGACTATCCTAGGTTTAGTTACAAGACCTGTCACAATTTGAAACAAACTCTATGCCTGGAACACCACACTATTTTAAATAACAGTCATAGTGATTCTCAGGGAACTTTCCCATGTGGACACTGTCACATGTGCCCTTTTATATCTAAGAAAACATGTTTCTTACATCCTGATGGACTTTTTGTATTTACACCTAAATTTCGTAGTGATTGTAACAGCACAAATTTAATTTATTTAGCAACCTGTGACTTCTGCGAAGTCTTTTATGTAGGCCTCATGAAGAGGAGACTCCGTGACAGAGTCTACAACCACTGCTATGACATTAAGAAGGGACATGAAACTAATGCTCTAGCCAAACATATAGTAGAATACAGCACACATAGATTTAGTTTTATGGTTCTGGAGAAGCTGACTATCAACATTAGGGAAGGAGATAATATGAATCAGTTGGCTGCTAGAGAACTTAAATGGATACTTACACTGAAGGCACATATACATCCTGGTATTAATCAGTTTGTATCTGTTAAACCTGTTCTTAATAATAGAAAGATGTAACGTTTTTTACATACTTCAGGATATCTGGCTAGAGTTCTCTTTCATGCTTTCAGCCTTTTTGCTTCTCCCTTTAAGCAGATTGGGAATAGATGGTTCAGACTTATAGCCATTTATTAAATTATTTGTCTTATGCATGTGTTATATGTTTCTGCTAGATCATACATGTCCTTTAGCACTTTTGCTTGTGCCTTAGCAGATTTGGTGTCAGCTTTTTGCAAGGGACATGGTCCCTTCTTTGAATATACACTTTGGATATGTTTTCTCCTCTTTATATCCATTAGTATTTTAGTCTTAGGTTTAGATTTTTATTTTGTGTGCTTCATGTTTTTATAGCCATTCTTGGCCGTTGTTCCTTGGCCATTTGTGTAATCTAGTTGCCAGTTTTATACCCCTTCAGTCAGTCTTAGCTTCTGTCTGATTTTCTGCATGTCCTCTTTAACACTCATTCTGGACATACAGAATATGTGCTTTTTACAGATCATGATGTTGCCAGTAGTTATGTATTTTTATACTTAGTATTCCGTATTTAGTCCTTCTAGAGGCGTATTTTGTTTGAGCTCAATGTAAACTTAATTTCTGTTTAAAGTTCTTCTGACAGTATATGTTCTTAATCTAGTTATTTCAAGTAGACTTTTTGACCTTACATGTATTTGGTCTAGTTATTTTATGCTCCATATAGAGCCTCAGTTCATATTGATTTAGAGATGTTTTTTGTATGGTGGATGAACCATTGCTAATTTTATATATTTCTTACATATTTTTTATATACATTGCATCTCCTTGCAGTATGTTAGCTGACTTTATTTCAAGCGATGTAATATGCATGTGGCACATCACCACTAGGGTGCGCCTATCGCTAGGTTAGTGACCAGATCAGGCACATTGTTGTACTCCAGCGGGGTTTAACGTTTTTCTGACAGGGCTGTCACATGAGCGCATGTCCGCAGAAGCGGAGCGTTCTTCTTTTTGAAAATATAGTAATTGCCCTGGGCTGGTTTTTTAACGTTTTACCTTGATGCTGCAACTGGGCTGTTGGTTCACTCAGTATCAGCGTAGGTTTTGTGGTCCGGACATATTAGGAACTTAATGGTATTTTGTTAGCAGAGAGCTGCTCCATGTATAGATCGGCAGCCATGTGCTTTATTACTCTCTGCATTTGTAAACAATACAGGTGAGCAAGTTGTTTTCTACATTTGAATTGATGTTTGCTGTTTTGCACTGTTTAGATCCGCCGGATCAATTTTTATCTTGATTGCAGGATGGTTTTCTGTAATATACCTGCATTTTTTGCAATGTTATTTTAAGAAATATTTGTGTATATACAGTGTTTTTAGAGTAAGGTGGAAACTAGATTCAAGAAGTATTTCTAATTCGGAAAATGGTATGTTTACATTTATGCTCATGCTGTAGTTCGTTTTGATTGTGTTTTTATATTGTTACTTAGGGTTGTGAGTTCATTGCTTTGGGCAGCTTACATAGTTATATAACGACAGGCTTTGCTGATCTGTTCAACGTCTTTTTGTCATGTTGTTTGATAAAGGCGTCTGTATATATATATTTATTTTTCACTGTTTTCAGACTGTTTTTAGACTGCTTAGATACTGCTTCTTTAAGCAGAAAGAGGAGGGAATGTTAAGATGTTAGCAATTATTCAATTATTGCTTAACCATTTGGTTTGAGCGGCAAAAACTTTTTGTATATAAGCTTCTTAGTTTTAATGGTTTATTACACCTGAAGAAGCGTAGTATAGCTACGTGAAAGCGCTTGTGTTCCTGTTCTTAATAAAGAAGATTTTGTACCAGTTAGCAGCTCCGTGTGGTGATTCCAGTAGATTCTGTTTTACTATTTCAAGAGTAAGTGAAGCTCAGTGGGTTTGGGAGCCTCCGCCCTTTGCTTAGCCTAGCTTACACATAGAAATCATCTAAATAGGCGGAAGCAACATTAATGTCAATAGTGTAATGGTTACAGCATCTGCATAGTATCTGTGCATTCAAAGTCTCAATCCCAGTAAAGTCAGGGATGTTTATCATGTTAAAAAGTATACCTTAACCACAGCTTGCATATATAGGTAGTAATTGTCTGTATAATAAACATTCGAAACACCCATATAAACCCATGTGTGCTGAAGAGTACAGTCAACAGAGAACGTAATGTTATGTCAGCACATAGTGAGATGTTACTTCACTGACATGTACATATCCTGAGTAGTTAGCGGATGTGACCATGTTTGTGCGCACAGGTTATACATTACAAAGTTTGTTTAACTATGTTTAACCGCTGCTATAATGTCACACAAACACTTTTAAACATGCTTACAACTGCTTAAATGAGCCTTATTCTGGAATAAAAAACATTTTTAAAGCATCGCAGGTGTTGAACCCTGGACCATGCACACTATAGTCATGGGACTTACTACTAAGCCATCAGAGGTGTATACATGTTTCACAATCTTTAGACTACACCTTATACCATATGCATTCCGCTATAATGACCACAAATGGGACAGTCACTTTGTGTACATATGTACAGTACATTGTAATGTACTGTAGTTTGTGAACCAAGACATACAAGTCTACATATGTATTACTGTTACAAATTAATATGAAATAAATATATATATATATATATATATATATATATATATATATAGAGAGAGAGAGAGAGAGAGATACATGTCAGTGATGTCTGCACATAGATATAAATATAAAGATATATATATATATATATATATATATATATATATATATATAGATATATGCAGTTACATCAACAGCCATATATATAAACATCTATGAACACACTTCGTGACACAGAAGCAATCCAAAGGAATTGAAGTATACACAAAACACATGCAGCTCTGGTATTATAACTATTAATATTATCCTAATTCACCATAGAAGGGATGGTTGATGTATATGTGAAGATTGGGGTGGGGGAGGAATGATGGGTAATGAAATCATGCATCAAGGAGAGCCTGGGTCGGATGTTCAATAAGTGAACTGGAGGGTTTTACATGGAGTATGGGGACAATATAAAAAGGACACAAAACAAGAACCTTTCTCATTCATAATACACCCTGTCATGTCACATTGCAACACCTAATTTCACAAACATATGAACATTAACATGTATCAGACATATGTACACCAACTGACTGTCACATTTGTTTTCAGTAGTGAGGAATGCCTGTAGTAAAATATATATTCTAAACACCATAACATTTGTACATATCTCAGATGCCTTAGTTCTAAAGTCAGTGACTGTGGTGTTCATGGTCCCGGGTTCAAGGGCAGTTAAGTTATTTTCATGGCCAGAATAAGGGCTGTTGAATGCAGATGGATTAAAGCACTTTTAAGAGGGATTTCACGACAGCAAGCGGTGCTTAAACACGGAGAAGTGCTTCACAGCTTTAACCTTTGCTTAATGTCATGCAGACTATGGGCAAACCTGCTTACAACTGCTTAAATGTGCATTATTCATACTTTCCCTACCAGTGCATACTCTGAGAGGTGAAATAATAACACCTTCCAGGATTAGAACCCACAACCATGTACGCCATCTTCAGAGTAACCTACCACTAAGCTACCTGAGATGTACCTATGCCAGTTGTGTATGCAGACAGGTTAAAAACACAAAAGGGAGGAATGTGTTGAAATAGGACAACCCAATATGTACCCAATGAAAGGTGTATGCTTATATATATATATATATATATATATATATATATATATATAGAGAGAGAGAGAGAGAGAGAGAGATACGAAGAGACATGTCGATATATACAGATCTACATATATGTGTAGATATATAGATAGGTTAAAAACATCAACACATCTATGGCGGTACAGATAAACGTATACAATTATATATATATTATATATTATATCTATATACATATATACATATATAATATGTATATATATATATATATATATATATATATATATATATATAATATATATATATATATATATATATATATATATATATATATATATATATCTATAGATCCCTATCACAACACCGACACGCCACAAACCAGACACTCAAAACACCGACACCAAAACACCGAAAACGCACAAAACCGACAACTCACAAAACTGAACACCATAACACCGACACCCAAAACACCGACACACAAAATGTAAACTACACATTACACACAACTATACATGCACTAACCGTAACCCAAACCCTAACCCTAAGGTCCGACACTACCGCACACTTACCCTACTCGCACCCTAACCCTAACTCACTTAACCCGCCACTAAACCTACATTCCGTCACTATCGCACACTTACCCTACCCTAACCCTAACTCACTTAACCCACCACTACCCTAAACTCCGTCACTATCGCACACTTACCTCACCCGCACCCTAAGTCCGACATTACCGCACACTCACCTTTCCTGCACCCTAACCCTAAATCCCAAACTATCTCACAATTACCTGTCTGCTACCTAACGCTAAATCCCTCACTATCGCACACTTACTGACTCGCGCTCACACATTGCCCATGTCGGTGTTTCGGCTGTCGGGATTTCACCTTGTCGATCATCTGTCTCGTCGGTCTTCTCGAGTCGGTCTTCTTAGCGTCGGTGTTTCAGCGTGTCGATCAAGTCAAGGGGACCCATATATATATATATATATATATATATATATATATATATATATATATATATATATATATATATATATACATAAATATCATCATCATCATCTTCTTTTGGCTGTTCCCGTCAGGGGTCACCACAGCAGATCACCTGTTTCCATTTTTTCCTGAACACTGCATCTTGCTCTGTCATGTCCTCCCTTACCTTATCTTAGGCCTTCCTCTTTTCCTGTTACCTGGTAACGTCATCCTTAGCATTTTTTTCCCAATATACTCAGCATCCCTCCTCAGCACATGTCCAAACCAATGTAATTGTGCCTCTCTGGCTTTGTCTCCAAACCTTCCAACCTGGGCTGACCCTCTAATATACTTATTCCTAATCCTGTCGACTCTCATCACACCTAGTGCAAATCTTAACATCTTTAACTCTGCCACATCCAGCTCAAACTCCTGCCTTTTTGTCAATGCCACTGTCTCCAACCCATATAACATAGCTGGTCTCACTAGCCTCTTGTAGACCTTCCCTTTCACTCTTACAGGTACTCGTCTATCACAAATCACTCCTGACACTCTTCTCCACCCACTCCATCCTGCTTGCACTCTCTTCTTCACCTCTCTTCCACACTCACTGTTACTCTGAACAATTGACCCCAAGTATTTAAACTCATCCACCTTCACCACCTCTACTCCTTGCATCCTCACCATTCCTCTATCCTCCCTCTCATTCACACACATATATTCTGTCTTAGCCCTGCTGACCTTCATTCCTCTTCTCTCTAGAGTATATCTCCATCTCTCCAGGGTCTCCTCCACCTGTTCCCTACTCTCACTACAGATCACAGTGTCATCTGCAAACATCATAGTCCATGGGAACTCCTGTCTGATCTCATCTATCAACCTATCCATCACCATTGCAAATCAGAAAGGGCTCAGAGCTGATCCTTGATGTAACCCCACCTCCAACTTAAACGCATCTGTCACTCTCACCGCAGTCCTCACCGCTGTCACACTACCCTTGTACATATCCTGTACCACTCTTACATACTTTTCTGACACTCCTGACTTCCTCATACAATACCACAACTCCTCTCTAGGCACCCTGTCATATGCTTTCTCTAAGTCTACAAAAACACAATGCAACTCCTTCTGACATTCTCTGTACTTCTCCTTCAACACTCTCAGAGCAAAGATTGCATCTGTAGTGCTCTTTCCTGGCATGAAACCATACTGCTGATCACTAATCATCACGTCCCTACTTAACCTTGCTTCCACTACTCTTTCCCATAACTTCATGCTGTAACTGATCAGTTTTATCCCTCTATAGTTACTACAGCTCTGCACATCACCCTTATTTTTAAAAATCGGTACCAAAACACTTTTTCTCCATTCCTCAGGCATCCTCTCACTTTCCAAGATTTCATTAAACAATCTGGTTAAAAACTCTACTGCCATTTCACCTAAACACCTCCATGCTTCCACAGGTATGTCATCTGGACCAACAGCCTTTCCGTTCTTCATTCTCTTCATAGCTATCCTTACTTCCTCCTTGCTAATCCATTGTACTTCATGATTTACTATCCCTACATCATCCAACATTCTCTCCCTCTCATTCTCTTCATTCATCAACCCCTCAAAGTACTCTTTCCATCTTTTCAACACACTCTCCTCGCTTGTATGTTTCCCTCATTATCCTTTATCACCTTTACCTGCTGCACATCTTTCCTAGCTTGGTCCCTCTGTCTAGCCAATCGGTACAGGTCCTTTTCTCCCTCCTTAGTGTCCAACCTTTCATACAACTCTTCATATGCCTTATCCTTAGCCTTCGCCACCTCTCTCTTTGCCATGCACCTCATTTCCTTATACTCCTGTCTACTTTCTTCATCTCTATGACAATCCCACTTCTTCTTTGCCAACCTCTTTCTCTGTATACTCTCCTGTACTTCCTCATTCCACCACCATGTCTTTTTGTCGTCTTTCCTCTGTCCAGATGTGATACCAAGCACCTTTCTAGCCGTCTCCCTTACTAGCTCTGCTGTAGTTACCCAGCTATTTGGTAACTCTTCACTGCCACCCAGTGCCTGCCTTAACTCATCCCTGAACTCCACCTCACAATTACCCTTTTTTAATTTCCACCACTTGATCCTTGGTGCTGCCCTCACACTCCTCCTCCTCTTCTTGATGACCAACTTCATCCTACAAACCACTATCCTATGCTGCCTAATGACACTTTCTCCGGTCACCACTTTACAGTCTCCAATCTCCTTCAAACTGGCCCTCCTACATAACATATAATCCACCTGTGTGCATCTTCCGCCACTCTTGTATGCCACCCTATGCTCCTCCCTCTTGTTAAAATATGTTTTCACCACAGCCATGCCCATCCTTTTCACAAAATCCACTACCATCTGACCTTCTGCATTCCTTTGTTTAACACCATACCTACCCATCACTTCCTCATCCCCTCTGTTCCCTTCACCAATATGCCCATTAAAATCTGTTCCTGTCACCACTCTCTCACCCTTGGGTACAGTCATCACCACTTCATCCAATTCACTCCAACATTTTTCTTTCTCATCCATTGCACACCCAACTTGTGGAGCATACGCACTAACAACATTCATCATTACACCATCAATTTCCAGCTTCATAAACATCACTCTATTCAACACTCTTTTCACCTCCAAAACACTCTCAGCATACTGTTCCTTCAGAATAACTCCTATGCCATTTCTCCTCTCATCCACACCACGATAAAACAATTTGAACCCACCTCCAATACACCTAGACTTACCCCCCTTCCATATGGTCTCTTGCACACACAATATACCAACCTTCCTTCCTTCTGTCCGTCATATCAGCTAGCTCTCTCCCTATACCAGTCATACTGCCAACATTCAAAGTTCCGACCCTCACTACCACAGTCCTAGCCTTTCTCCTCTCCTCCTGCCTTCGGCCATGTCTTCCGCCTCTTCTCCTCCTTTGGTCAACAGTAGCGCAATTTCCGCCAGCACCCTGTAGGCTAACAGTACTGGTGCCGGTCATTGTTAACCTGGGCCTCGACCGAGCCGGTATAAAAATTTTTCTTGGTGACTGCATGAAATGTTTTGATGAAGTTTTACGCCGGATGCCCTTCTTGACGCAACCCTCCCCATTTATCCGGGCTTGGGACTGGCACAAAGAAATGCACTGGCTTGTGCATCCCCAGTGGCTGGGTTGCATACATAGATGTGTGTAGACAGCATCCAAAGTGTTCATATCTGAGTATAACATGGACCATAGCAATCACACACACCCCCCCCAAACAATATGAACATAACATATGAAGAGTATATGCCAATACACTATTACAAATATGTTCTATGGACACAGTCACCAACACAACTGCAATGACTGCAAATATCCATGACAAATACACAGACAGCTTTCATTTAGCAAAACATTATTACATTCCGATGTATTAACAAAAGGATTCAAGGACTAACAGTACCTGCATGCTATACAGGAAGCATTTAACAGTGCCTTAATGAATCAGCCTGCAATTACCATAATATTAGTCCACTAAGGGATAGGTGTTCACATAGGGAAAGAATACCCACACACATAGTTGTGTAAAAGGGGTTCCTACACACCTGCATCTGCTATGTACACCCACCAACATCTCCCCCACACCCAAAATAATTACATCAATACATACTGTCATACCATAACCAGTTATTCAACTACTGTACAACATCTGCTGAAACCTTAACATACCTGGACACAGACACACTAACATGGCCCTATGTGAAATAGTTGTTGTTATACAATTGAACAGCTGCTGATGTTACAGGGTTTGTATGAACTAATCCTGTTTCAGAGGGTTGAAAGGTTCGTACACCAGGAAGTGTTACCGAGTACTGATTATCAGCACAGTATGATACACATTAACACCAAACTAAAGATGTCTGGTAAGCACAATGTAAACCCCCTAACATTATATGCATAGCTATGCTGCCTTGAGCTGGTCAAACATCCTGGCCACACTGAAACATATGCAGAAGTATTAGGTACAGACAAACCCTGCACAAGTAGCAGTGTTCAGAAATATAACAGCAGTACTCACATTTAGGCCAAATCCTCTAGGCATTACACACAATATATTACTGTTTGTCTCCGTACAGCTGTTGCAATAGATTTCAAACAACACTTCCAGGCTGTATTCCTCAAAAGTAAGGCAAAGGGACAATGCCCAAGTACTCAGTTATACTCCGCTGTTGCCATGGTATTGGCTAAGGCAGTAGCAGCACAGCTGATGTACATGTAATTAGCTACTTAGGAACATCAATTGGTTATCGGGATAGCACATATTACTGACCTGTAACTATAAAAGGTTGCCTTGCCACACATTCAAGCCATCTGTATCTACCTGCAGAATCGTACAAAATGCCCAACAGAAGATTGAAACACAAACCGAAAACAATGAATATACTAGTAAATATCACTTCCATTTACTAAGAGGGTATGTATAACATTTAGTATGCATGTGTATGTAGTACCTGTTTTGTAATAATTACAGTGTAATCAATGCATATAGTGGAAATAGCTATCTTGTAGTGATGTATTGTTGAGCAGTAGTAACGCTTGTAGTATTCTATGTGTGTACTACTGTAAGTCAGAAGGCAAACTCCTCATACACTACAAGGAATGATATGGGCTTGGAACTCACCAATTCGCTTCCAGCCACTGTCAGTGTCAGGATTGGTCCAACAAGTACGTGCTATAACAGGGGATAGTATATGTTGATATATTGCAACAGTCGACATATGTATGGGTGTGTAAGTAAGATGAACATGTCAAATGTGGGCTTACTGTGCAAATATGGTTTGCATTGTAGGATATTGTGCCAATAACTGTGTAATGTACAGTATTTTAGGCAGATCTGTATTCCATTCTACATAGTGTTTCTGTTATGTTATGCAAACAGTAGTTATGTCTATTGGCAATAACAATACTCAATAACAGAATACATATCACTTGTAGTCATCTGACAGTTTAGCAGCATGATAGCAAAGATAATTGGAAAAGCTAGGTAACTATCCATGCACATAACACATGTAATATCCACCTCTCTAGTATTGTTTACAAACAATAACAGCTGTGCATGTGTACATGTTATGCAAATGTGTAGTGACCCTTGTTACAGGGCTGGGGCAAATGGCTATGTGCACACCTACATAGAGTGGATATTGAGAGTAGAGACACACTGCTTGAACTACTAGGTTTGTGTAGCCTAACCTCTCATTGCCAACCTAACAGCCACTTGCACATACTGTATGTAAGGTAGTGCACAGTACTGGTAATGAAACAGGTTGCATATCATCTTTAACTCCAGTGTAACATCTGCTGTAGGAGTGTAAGATGTAGGAGACAGCTGCCCATGTGTAATAACCGCTTCATAGGTGATGGCTTACACTATCTGATTATATCCTGACCATGTTGATAGTGGCATCAGAGTCTATTGATACATGACTCTGTTTGGGGAGTGGGTGTCTGTGCCCAACAGAGCTCATGGTCCTGGTGGATATGTGAGTATATACCCAGAAAAGGAAACAGGCCTGTAGACACTTGCATCATCTGTAATCAACTATCAGGATGTGATGTGCTCCTCAGAGGAGGATTGCTGCTAAAGGTAGCTACAATATTTACGTAATAGCCAGTGTTGTCATGTCCATAACACAAATATTTACATGTGAGCATCACTGTCTAAAACATCTTCATAAGCAATAAGTAAACTAAATACAGTACTTGGTACTTGTAGTACTGAATGCTCATACAAGCATGTCCACTAGTCAGCTACTGGTGTTTACTAATGTCAGCTTTGTGTATGTGGCCATCCTGGGGGAATGTAATCACTATACCATGTACACTGCCAAACCCACCTAACACCACACCCCACACATTGTCTGGGATGCAGCTACAGGGGTAAGCTGCAAGGCAGTCCAGTCTACAGACATGACTGGACTGGACAGTCATGAGGTGTAGGTTAACACATGCATCTCATCATCACAACCAACACATACCCTTACCAGAACACAGTAAGGACACCCACACACTTCCAGAAATCACACACATTCACAGACACTTCTAAGTATCTGACCAAACAAGTGACATCCCAAGCTGGAATAGACAGACAATGAAATACACAAACTGTATGACATAGTTTGCATAATTGTGCCACACCTCAGAACACATGGCTGGAAACATGTCCAACAGTACTCATTTGTGAATGCAAACTTTAGCACTATGTTACACACCAACCTATATGAGGGCATACATACTGTCAGCTGCTTGTCTGCCATGATTAGCCACATACCCATACACTCAGACCACCTTTTGAACTATACACATGGCTCTGGCATATTCCATGTTGTTGTGCAGGACCTGTGATGCAATAGCCTGGTCTGCATGGAAACACATGTAGGAACTGTCAGTCTTGTAGCCCATGCAGGTATGTCCCAAGGCCTGGGCAGCATTCTGCCATTGGCCAGAATGAATCTGCAGTACAGGGACAAAAGGATTGTATTCCACAATTGTCTAATGTAGTGGTGCAAGTCAAAGGGTATCCAGTATCTGTCTGCCTGGGATAACATGGTTAACAGACCATGATGCTTTGCCAGACAGGGCCTGCACCTGTCACCCCTGGGAATCTGGACACTAGCTATGGCTCATGCTTCCCCTGTAGTGCCTTCATCATGCACAGTTCAAGTGAAGGTCCAGTACTGTTACAGGGACAGCCAAGCAATAAACTGTGGGTCTCGCTACTCAATGATACATGTCATAAACACTAGATGGACTCACATATGTCAATCCCTAACATGGAGAACATATCTGTGCAGTGGTTGAGACATGTTTCAGTGCTCCGGAGAGCACACCTGCATGACCATGTTATAACACATACCTCACCTCTTGCCCATATCCTTTATTGGAACATATGGGCCGCAGGTGTGTCCATATTCCTGAAAGATATGTACACCCCCACGCTAGTTGCACTTGCATAACTTCAGATGCATTATGCTGAGCAACTACCTTTGTACCAAATTGGAATTCAAATTGCACTTTGCGACAGATCACCCACCATGCCGCAGATTTCCCAACTGTCATAATGTGCTGTAATGGGGAAGATTAGGTTTGAGACAGAAAACCATAATAATGGCTACTCTCAACTATTCCATTATGAACTGGGAAGACTCCTCATGTACCAAAACTTGCGCTCAATGCATGTTGGATTCCATCAACCCCAATGACCTGGATCACAACAGTCACACAAACAGGGCTAACAGTATGCTACACATAGTCAGTCTCCAAAGCCAATGTTATGCTTCCTAAGAGAAAAGTGATGACTGCCATGGCACCCATGCAGATAGACAATGCATGTGCAAATGCTGAATCCTATACAAATTAACCTTAAGCAGTCACATGCATGTAGTGATTGTGCCATTGAAACAGAACCAAGATTCAACCAAACACAAACAAGAAGGCAAACTGGTGGTACCTTGCTTTAAACTGTACCACAGAAGGTAGTAACTGTTGCAAGAGTGAACACACATGGGTGTAGGTGATCCCTGGTCAGCCTCAGTATAAAACCACACAAAGCTACTGTGAAACTAATCAGCCACATATTATGAGGCCAACCACAGAGCATTCTATAGCTGTGTCATTAATCGTAATGGCAATGACAAGACCTGCCATGCTACACAGCACTATGGCATGGGAAGTACTGCACCTACAGAAATAGCACCTTTTCATCCAGATAGGGTTTGGAGAACCTAAACCCACTCACCCCAACAGGTGCACATAGTTATATATCCATGTACACTACAGAGCCCCTGTAATAACAGCTATGCAGGTACAAGCTGCACTCTATAAAGCCGTACATACAGCTTTCATTGGACCTGTCAGCATCCCAGGGTGTATCCTACACAAATGTAAGAACAATCAGCTCTCCACATACACATCATGTTCAATCATAGCTCCATGTCAGGCTGTGTACATACTGAATGGTGCACAGCAACAGTTATCACACCCCACAAATGGGAGACACCATTGATAATGGGAAATAGTGCACTACTACCCTGCTGAATCTGGTCTGTAAAGCCATGAACCTAGATCATCTTATTTGATGTGCTCAGTACAGATGTAGATGACAGTAAGGTTGATTCACACAGCATATAATGACTTTGCCAGGTCTTATGACACCATCACTCATACTGTGTTCCAGCTACACTCAGTAAACTAGGTGTATAATCCTATGTCACAGGAGTGGTTTGCAACTGGACTGCTGGCAGAACCAACAATACAGAAGGTGTCTGACTAATACATGCATATCAAACCAGTGCCAGCCACAGTAATACAGGGTTCATTCCTGGTACTCCCCCTCTTTGTTATCTATACCACACAGACTAACACAGAAGGCATCTGCCTATTGATGTTTGCAAATGACTATGAACTAGGAGCAATAGTTGACTCAATGCGTGCTGAGTTCAACATACAGAAGGGCCTTTCTGTGTCAGATGTGTGGTGTGTGACATATGGCCACAATCTGACAGCTAAGTATTGCATTGTCATCCCGTATGTTAAAAACCCTGTACCCATGAACTACCACCTAGGCAGCAGTCAAAGTAATGGCAACTGTGTGTGTATGGGATGCAGCTAGACAGTAGTCTTTCCATTGATAGTTACTTCACCACACCAGTCAGGTAGTCATATGTGGCAGCCCTAATCATGACAGGGTGCCATCCATGAATATAGAGATAATTGTTCAGCCATACTCAACACTCATGTGACCCATAATAGATCACATATTTCCTTTAAGGGTTATTGCCCATGTGTAGATGGCCTACACTGCCCTTCCCAATCCCTAGCTCCACTATGTAGCATGCAGCCTACTCTGAATAAAGCCATGTCCAACCCAGAGATGTTGGACACGCTACACTTAACACATCCTGATTCCAAATAAACACATACTTCATGTACATCCACCTTTCTAGTACAAGGAGCACAACATGCCTGACAGATCTCTTTTCCATACACTTTACATACTCTTGCCATACTATGCCTCCCTGTCCAGTGATGCTGCACATCACCCCTCTCTGTGACATGGTGTGATGACCGCATGACAAATATATCAGCAACCCTGTGGATCAGTTCTGTGGCACTGCTTAAATTGGCCACTGAAACTTACCTGTCTGTTGGCTACAGCTAGGCAACCTTTCTGCCTAGGCTCATAAATAGCCCAGGGCATATAGCCTACTAGTTCAATATGACCATACATGCTATAGTTGATATCCAACCATGAAAATATCATCAGGCTAGCTATTGTCCCATGTGTTTCACATCTACAACACAGGCAATACATGGCAGGATGCTATACAGCTGTACAGTGCCATGTAGATGTATATGGCAAAACACATACATGTAAAAGATTCTGTGAGCAAGTCTGCAGGGTCACAGGTCACATCCCTGAAGGCTGTCTATGACTATATATGTGAAATATACACAGCATTAAGGTCTATTGCATTAATGTGAACACATGGAGTATGAGCAATGTCATCACATGACATACACATATATGGTGATAACATCACATCACCAGTAAGTGTCAGATGTGTGTGACTTAAACATGCCATTGGTTAGTGTCATGTAGATTTGCAAAGACTTATTTTTAATCTTAATAAATGTGATACACGTGTATGTTCAGCTGTACTTTTGTACTTCTCTGTGAGTTACTGTGACCTGTCTCCATCATTATGTCTTCCAGGTATGCTGCATGGCAGGCTGCCAGCATACACCCACTTGGAGGATGAGGTCCTCATCCTATACCTCCTCGACAACCATTTAACACTCTTCAGCCATGTGCCACAGGATGCACAGCAGCGGGATGCCCTGTGGGAGGAACTCCGCATGAAGGTAAATGATGTTGGCGGTCACAATCACAACTATCAACAGGTGCGCTGACATTGCATCGACCTCATAAGATGGGGGAAACAGTGTGCTAATGCAATCGCCAGGGAAGAAGGTGCAACAGGTGGGGAGCTACTCACCCAGCCCCCACTCACACTTACCAAGGAGCTACTGGCCAACCTGGGGACACCTGCAGACCTCCATCCACAAGCTTTAGATGGTATTGTGGAGGTGGGTGTCTCTCAACCAACGAGCCTGGAGTTGCCTAGTAAGTCAGTACTGCACATATAACACAACTATATTTCACATAGTTACATGTGCCACTGTACAATATGTAATATAACATCATATGTAAGGCATGTATGCACACATGCCACATACTATAATCTGCTACTTTATGTATGCACAGATGTGCATATTCGATAGTATAGTGTATTGTACTGGCTTATGTGCTAACATGGACATTGCACCCTGTAGCTATCATACAGGTGTGGATAATGATCTTACTGCTGTGACACTCCTGTTTAGGTACCTCTGGCATTTTGCAGTGACAGCAGCCTGTGTCAGGTGAGATTGTTATTATTTACCAGGCTTGATAATGCACAGATCATATTAATTGCATGCTATCTGCCATAACACACGTACACATAATGTATGGTAGTCCTGTTAATAGACACTGGTCAGACCTGCAGTGCATCACAGTGGTTACCCATGTGAAACAATTGAAGACTATATGAAACACCTACACTAAACCTTCCAACCTGTCATAGCCAGATGTGTGGACAACTGTGAATACAATGGTGGAGGTGTGGTTCACTGCAGGGACAGGGACTACAGATCAGCATTACACATGCTGGGAATACAAACAGTACTGTACAGAGAGCATATGTGTGCACACACTCTAAATGTGTTGGAGCTGGAGTATGACCAGCCCACAGGATACACCCTTGTGGATTATGCCCTTGCTATGAATGTCACACAATGTCATGTGCTATCTGACATGTCCATGACATGTAGTAGGCTGACTGCAACACTGCTCAACTATCCTGAAAAACATGATATCTCACATTCCATACATACCACCTTTTGTCTGCATAACCTTGTCCTCAGTGGAGCATATGACATCTATGGGTGTATGTCATATGGGATAACACTGACATGTGAAATAGATGACCATCACAACCATTGGACAGAACATGTGTACACATGGCCATGGAGGATGGCCAGAGACATGAAGCAACACACACAGTAGAAGTGATGTACATGTGTGTACACCCTGTTGTACATTGGCTCAACACAATACAACTATGGCCTTTGTGTAATGGTGATATTACAGATGTGAAACACTAAACATCATACAGGCCTGTGCACAGCTTGTGTAGGCATAACATGAAACTACCACATAACATGTCTGGAACATCTTGAGTGTGTCACGACATGAAAGCATTCACCTATACAGTATCCAAATACATACATGTCTTGCACAACATACACATACAACCACATCAGGCCACAGATACAGTACATTCACCTTGCTGGTGTCAGACATCACTGTCATGCCTGCACCTCACATGTGTGAGGTACACAGATGGCATGTGGGACATAGAATACTGCTAAGTTAGCCATGTGTGGGTATAGTTGCCAGACATCAGTAATATGGTTGCAGATGTGCAGGGGTGTCATCTGTATACCCTTCTGTGACCTGTGTCACACATTCCACATTAGGGTTTAGTGTGTATACACCTCAGTGATGTGGGTCACATTCCACATTAGGTATGTATTGTATGTGAACACAGTCATGGCTATGAACTGTGTCAGTAACTCACACTGTATAGCAATAGTGAAGCCACACGATGCCCTGCAATTGCTATGCACATCAGCTCAATTTGCAGTATGTCACTGCATATTTGTAGAGCGGACAGACAACATTGCATCAGCTGAAGGCCCATGTTAATATAACACGTCCCTGCATTGGGAAACCATTACCGTACTGTAGATTGGAAAGGACACCATTGTGTTACACGTATGCATGTCATTCAACATGTCAGCAGAAGACATGCCATACTACATGTGATTGGAAAGGTCATACACCACACATCAGGCCAGTGTACTGTAAACCTGTGCTGGTTTGTGGCACCATTGCAAAGTAGGGACAGCCATGTCACACATGTGTGTAAAGACACATGCACAATGTCTGTAGACTCAGCTCAGGAGTAGGCGGAATAATGTTGAACAGACATGCACTGCTTTGGGGGAGATATGCAAGCTAGGGCTCAGGCAAACATAGTATTCAGTCGACATACCCTTCTACTCATGTCCTCACAGACAGGGGCAGTGGCCAACACAAAGCATCAGTGGCAGATGTACAAAGGTCAGCGATGGTCTGTTAACATGTGGTGTATGTTGCACACACCATGGTAGTGCGGTGCAATGGTGCATAGTGCATGCATTGTGTTGCAGGTATGGGGCAAAAGCTACTAACACAAATGGTGCAATACAGGTATGTATGCTAACCACCACTATAACTGTATAAGGTGCATGTCATCTGCTATAACACCTGCATGCTGTTGTGTGCAACTCAGGGATGTATGATAACTACCACTATAATTGTCTAAGCTGAATACCATCTGCCATATCACCTGCACGTTGCATGCCGTTGGGTGCCATAGCATGTTGCATGCCGTTGGGTGCCATAGCATGTGTCTGTGTGTCTGTGTTGTATAACTTGTAATGTACAGTTCTTGTCTGCCCCTCACAGGTGTTGATGTAGGTGCGTTGCCCTCCTGCCATCCACATGATGTTAGTGTCCCCACAGACTCTAGCAGTGATGATGAAAGTATGATTGAGGCACAGGCAAGGTTGTCAGGGACTTAATCTGTGCCATTGATTGCCATTCCACCTGTATCCCCCTCATCTTTGCACACAGTTCCCCTGCCTACACATACCCCATCACCACTGGCCATAGAGGAAGGATAGTTGGCGGGTGGTAGCATGGAACAGGGAAGAAGGTGTGCCTGCACACCATGATCCCAGTCAACTGACTGGTGATGTCCCACACAGGCATGTGCCCATTGCTGCTCGTAGGAGGACCACTGGCCAACATGCCCCTGCGAGACAAAGCACATCAGCTGGAGTCACCAGATGCATATTTCAGATTATAATGGAGGCACAGGCACATGCTGAACGGAACAACAGAGAAGGTCTGAGGCTTCAGAGGTCTGTTGTTCGTTCATTAACTGACAACATCCAGGCAAATGCAAATACTTACCATCATCTTGCAGATGTTTTGGATAGACGGTTGGGTGACATGGTGGGAGTCCTTGACCGTGGTATGTCAATCCTCGAACGTGGAATGTCTGTACTGAAACATCTGGTGGGAGTGAGGCATCGGGCACGTGGACATAGGTCAGCTACATCACCTGTTGAAGGTCTACGTGAACATGCTACTGCACATGCCCACTCCCATAGTGGTGGTAGCAGCAGCAGCAGTGCAGCTGGTGCTGTGCAGTCCACACCAGGACACAGCAGGCCACATGCATGTGATCCTTGATGGTCCCAACAGGGACACGGTTCCAGTGGATATGTGTCATTAGACAGCACCCAATCTGGACCTTTGCCTGGTAGTGTCCATGCAACCTCTGACAGGCACAGGTCACGTGGCCATGGCCGGACACTGTGAACTGTGAAACCTGCCTTGTACAGTCTGCAGCTGTCAATAATACCCCTGTGCAGACCAGCCACTTGCCAGACCTGTGTGTGTGCATACACACATACACACACACACCAGAAACAAATGTAGGGCACCTCAACACACATACGCATAACATCCACACATGCCCAGTGATATCACAGGCCCTAACACACACACATGGTGTCATCAAATAGAGCAGCCTAGACCTCTGGCAAACATTATCATCCTGTGCATATGATGATGCCTGTGCATCATCCCTGTCAACAACACAATTGGTGCAGGGACATGCTCATATGGTCTGATGCACAGGGTGAACATACTAGGTAGACAATTGTAGGCTAATATTGTTGAGTAGTATTGACAGGCAGCCGACATACCATGTATTACAGTTTTAGAATGCATTTTGTATGTTTGACAGTATGTATCATGTGGGACAACATTAACAGCATGTTGACCTTGATGTTCTGCCTTCCTCTTTCAGGTGTAATTCCATGTGCCAGGGGATGTCAGTGTCCCATATGTACATGTTGACTACTCACAGGACTGTATGACAATACCTGCATGCACTTTGTAGCTTCCACATCACAGTTATAAAATCCCATGTTTCAATTATGTTTACTGTTCTAATGATCCAAGAGCATGATAGCTGTGTAGTAAGCTACTGTGTTCAGAACCATCACATCCATAGTTGGTGACATCACAGGTATAGTTACCTGGAGCGGGGAAGAGGTAAAAGAGTGGTATAGCAGATGACAAAGGTAAAGGCCAGTGGGAATAGTGGCTTCTCACTAGGAAGCAGTAATACCCACTGCCATGACAGGATGCAAACACAGACACACCCACACACGGAGGGATTCACAGGCACAGTAACACACACACACACAGTTGCCAGTGTTGGGATGAGAACCCCTGCCTATGTGCAAATCATCATTATAGTACTACGCAAATACAAGAAGTGCCACAGAGATTACACATGTACAGGTAGTGGGAATGGCCTAAGATCGAGGACATCGACAGAGATACTACAGTGCAGTGAGTGTATGTGGGGAGAAAGGTTCATCAGTAGACTATGTAACAACAAGCCAGACCCCAGGGTGTACATGTTAACAGGCGGTTAGAATGCCCATCTAAGATTGATGATATCAACAGGGATACTAGATTGCATTGAGTGGATGTAGGGAGGGGGCATTAACATTTCACTATGGTAAAATACAGTCTCACTCCAGGGACCAGACAGCCATACACATGGACAGCCATGCACACACACACACACACACACACACACACACACACACACACACACACACACACACACACACACACACACTGTGGCATTCACAAAGATATACACCTATAGCACACACATACAGACACTTGACATGTGTGAGGTTCAACCACATGCCTATGCCTTTCTTTCTACACTCAACTCTGTACTGATGTCAACAACAGTGTTCAGGAGAGTGAAAAACAGGTGGGATGTATTCCCAACCATACTTGACATATATGGACACACACACACACCCACATGTGCCAGTACTGTGAATCAAACACCTGCCTATCTCAGGATAGGTATTACGATGTATAGCACTATCACATTTGCTACAAAGTGTATTGACTCTTTCCTTTGCCAACTGTGCTGATATATGCACAATATATGCACAGGGGAGGTATTACTGTTACAGGTGTCCAGAGGTTTGCCTTCAGTGTCACCCTTACTGCATTCTACATTGTCTGTCATCCACTTCAATTAATAAAACCAGACCTTAGCAGTTACAACCATTCCTACAATAACCTGTGTAACACACCTGTGAGCTGTCCTCAGTAATCACTCATCTGCAAAGTAGTCCCATGTCCAAACATCTATCCATACCTCATGTACAGCTTACTGTACTTTGAGCATATCACCATATACAGTTGGCAATGTTGAGACTGTATTGCAACAGCATGATGTACTAAGACAACAGTCACCTTCAAACATCAGACAGTGCACGCGCATGGAATCTAAAACATCAATAAATTTACACATATGCGGTCTACATCAGTAAGTGGACTAGCAGGTCAAGAGGATACATTCCACACCTTCCCCACAACATGTGTGAAACATAGCCGAGCATTACACCATAATGGATGTTGTATTCATGTACTGGCAGGACACAACCACCTTCACTGAGTAGCCAAGTGTACATATATGACAACAGCACATATCAGCAAGACACACAGCATTATTCCATGTCATGCTTCTACAGACTGTTACTTGACAGTTCCATAGTGAAGCCAGGACACTGTAATGGTTAACAGTGAGCACATCATATTTGCCACACACACCTCATGTTTACTGGAAGAGTGCCAGCACTGTGCTCTGTTAGAGCTAGGCAGTACAATCATTCAAGCATGTGTGAGGTCTGTGGCTTGTAAACATCTCACCCCAGCATGTACTGACTATTGTGGCACTAAGGCTGATGTCCAGACAGCACACAGCATGCATGGCTTGCAATTGACATGGGGTATATGTAGGAGCTGTGTGCACACATGGCTGTACATGTCATGGACATATCACATGTGACTACTCAGGAACATACAGAGCAGAGCTGGATTTCCCTGAGTCTGTCAATACAGACCTTGTGTAGGTCCTATGATCCTGTTATTTGGGTATGTCTGTAGGCATTTCATTAGGTGGACATGTCTAATGACATACATGCCACATGGGTTGTTGTATGATATGATAGGTGTCATGGGTGACCAGTAGAGAGGGGAATATTACCTCTGTTAACATAGATATCAAACCATATGTACTGTTAGCATGCTATCTGCCATGTGCATGTGTGTAATGAATGCAGCCACCTGTATGTAGAAAGGATACCAAAAGCTATGATGATGTCATTTATGTTGTATGAGTATGGGATGTACATATCCAGGGCAGGTACAGTTAGGTCATATACAACCATGAGGGTGTTGTTTACTGGTGTACAGCAACAGTCGCTGTGTTAATGCTGACAACATCTGAGGAACCCCGGTATGTGTACAACTGATCTGGTTACAAACAGTGACATTATTGCATTGCATAACACATTATGCAGCTGTGTCTGAACATGGATACTTTGCACAGTTGATGTAGGCCTAGAGACAGTCCACAAATCAAAGGTTATCTGGTGGTCTACCATACTATGTCATACCACATATGGATGTGTGTTGGTAGTCTGGGGACAAGGTGGTGGATGCATATGAGGATTTTGCCACTGCCACCTGTACCTGATTCATCTGTGATGAGTTATGCCAGAGTAGTGGTCTTTACATGTGAGTAGCCTTAATGAATATGTGAACACCATCATCTGGAATGGTCCATACCAGTGTTATGGCCCACATGTCTGGATCTGAGTTATATGGTGGTAGTGCATTGTGCACTACAGAGCCTTCAGCCAGGTGTTCCTCACTGCACAGATGTCAGTATTCCCCATTGTAGGTTCTACATTGAGCAAATGGATTATGAAAGCCACACATCTAGCACTGGTTAGCATAAGCATCCAATGCAATTGTCTTGTAGGTATCAGGGTGTTACTTCTGTGTGTAGGACTTTTGCCTTGGAATGCCACTATATGGGTAAATGCAACCTAGGTATTATCCACACTCACTTGAAACATGGATGCATGTGCTCTGTGTTGAAGGCTTGTCATTCAGTCATGACAGCCTGGAATGACAGACACTGGGCAACCTCATAATAACAGCAGGACATTGACTCATTGTTTTGGTCTAGCAGTTGCCACTCGTACCATGACATCACTGTGAGTGGCAGTAATGTGCTTGGTAGCAAATGCCACATCTAAGGTGATGGACAGCAGCAGACGTTGTGTATATGACCAATGTGAGATATACTTAGTGTAGCAGTCCTGCTAATAATGACAACTACTAACAGCCGGGGAAGTCATCTTGACACCTGCACCTCAGTACCATTACACAATGGAGCTCACACATTATTCTTGCACATGCCACTGTTCCAAGTATAATGCCACTGTCCACAACCTGCTATCAATGTATGCCTTTCAGGGCAGCAAGGTGTGTGACACATGCTGTAGGTAGCAACTGCCTGTGTGTCCCAGTTAACCTAGTGTCTGTCACGTCCACACATGCATGATTGTGTATACTTAACATATATATGTCAGTACTTCATGTACATATATGCATGTGTATCCCACAGCACAAGCACAGATATATAATTTATGGGCCACATACAGGTATCTGGTAGTAAACCAGTATGATGTGCATATATACTGACAGGTAAGATGTACATAGCTGTAAACCTGTGTGTTTACAATAGGAGCCAATTACAATGTGTTCTGTACATGTAACTGTATGAGCATGCACACTGTTGCCTTCTGTGGTTAGAATCGGAGTGCATCCCAAACAGCCCTGTGCTACTAAGTGTATAAGTGTACCCACTGCCACCTTGTGTAATTTGAGCCAGTGCATCCAAACAAACCCTTTGTTTCTAAGTGTATGAGCATGCCCAGTATAACCTTGTGTAGTTGTATTTATAGTGTATCCTAAATGGCCCTGTGCTACTAAGTGTATGAGCATGCCCACTGTCACCTTGTGTAATTGGAGTTGATGCATCCAAACAAGTTCTGTGATTCCATGTGTATGAGCATGACCACTGTAACCCTGTATAGTGATAGTAGTTGTCCATTCCACAGATGGGCATACTCCAGTTCAGGGCTTGTTGTGCTACAACTATACCTCTCAGGCCTACCTATGTCTTACCTGCAGATGATGTGTCTTGTTTGTGCATACAGGTTGTAATGGACTCCTACTTTAAACACACAGGTTTAGAGCTATGTACATCTTGACTGTCAGTATCCCTGTTGTTGTCTTCAATCTTAGAAGGGCATTCTGACTGCCTTGGAACATGTAATCTCTGTGGCGCGTCTTGTAACTGTGTAGTACTGTAATAGTGATCTGTAGATAGGCAGGACTTCTGATCCCACCACTGGCAACTGTGTGTGTGTCAGCAAATGGCTGAGTGTGTGTGTGTGTGTGTGTGTGTGTGTGTGTGTGTGTGTGTGTGTGTGTGTGTGTGTGTGTGTGTGTGTGTGTGTGTGTCAGCAAATGACTGAGTGTGTGTGTGTGTGTCAGCAAATGCCTGAGAGTGGTTGTGTGTATTTGTGTCTGCATCCTGTCATGGCAGCGGGTTTTGCTGCATTCCAAAGAGATATCACCTTTTGCACTGGCCTTTATCCTTGTCAACTGCTAAACCTCTCTTCCCCCCTCCCCACTGCAAGTAATCAGTCCTGTGATGTCACCCAGCTCAGAAGTGGAATCAGAGTAAGTGTAATTGTATGTGTTCTGTGGTCCATACCCCAACTGCATACCACTGTACTAGTTACCTTTACATAGGCAAGACGTGTATGCACAATACTGACAAGTGTGTGTGTGTTTGTGTGTGTGACTACCCTGTAGCCAGGCATACACATGTGTAATGTCTTTTAACATGCTGCATACCATGGTAGCCATCTGTGGTGACAGGAGTCTACAAAGTATTACATAGTTAGGAATGGAAAAGAATGCACAGTCAAGAACGACTACAGTTGGGTATGTTATTTTCCTGTGCCACTGTCGAGCAGTGACACAGAAGTGGTCACTGGGATGTAAGTCCACACCCATCATTCCCCCACCCTAACTCCACAGTCCACAGGGTAGATTACATTAGCCATCATTCCCCACCCCAAACTCCACATACACAACAACTGTCCCTTCTCTGGTGAACTGTTTAAGATTTTAATGTTATAAAACAAGAGATGCCTCTGTTTTGTGTACATGTCAGTTCCTTTGGAACCCTTCTGTGTCACAAAGGATGTTCAGACGTGTGTATGTGTGTATATGTATATATATGTATATATATATATATATATATATATACATATATATATATATATATATATATATATATATATATATATATATACATATATATATATATATATATATATATATATATATATATATATATATATATATATATATATATATATATATATATATATATATATATATATATATATATATATATATATATATATATATATATATATATATATATATATATATATATATATATATATAAATATGTCTGTAATATATATATCACATATATATATATATATATATATATATATATATACACATATATATATTTAGTTATGACAGTTGTACAGGTGTAGACTTGTCTTTGTTGTTTCACAGTACATTCAAGGGTACTGTACATATGTACACAAAGTGACTGTCCCATTTGTTTTCAGTACTGTGGAATACCTGTAGTAAGATGTGCATTATAAAATCCATGAAGCATGTTTACAACCCAGATGGCTTAGTGGTAAATCCAGTAACCTCAGTGTGCATGGTCCAGGGTTCAAGATCTGCAAGCCTTGTTGATACCACCAATTAGGACTGAATAAGACACTTTTAAGCGGGTGTAAATGTGTTTTCCTGACAGTAAGCAGCAGGTACACACAGGTAGCAGACATGTACTTGAAATGCCCTTCTTTGGCAATCCTGCTGATGTCATCCACCTAGAAATACACCTCTGGGAGTGCTGTAACCCAATAATCTCTGTAGTGCGTGATGTAACTGTGTAATGCTGTAGTGCGATAAACTAGTTAGGTAGGGCTTCTATTCCAAGACATGGCAGATGTGTGTGTGTTTGACAGTCAGAGCCTGTGTGGAGGTGGCTGTGAGTGTCTAACCACTGGACATGTTGGGGAGCAGTTTTTGTAGTTTTCCTGTATGGTGTCCATATTATATGTCACAATGTCTACCTCACCAGGAGTACAGATGTCAGTTAGCCAATACAAGCAAGCAATACTCCTACATCTGGCAAAAGGCCTGGTGAACAAAGTATGCAACCCTACTATTACCCGGAATACGTTCTGAACCCATGTGTCATACACAAACACACTTGCCTAGAATATCCTGCTATGTTGCTAGTACCCTGCACATTGATGACAGATAGTAGGCATGGTGTGATTGCAGTGGGCTACAGAGGGCATGGCACCCTGTCCAACAGTACAATAGGCACATAATTGCTGACAATGTGCCTTCACTATATTTTCCACTGGATGCTTGCAACATATGTGGTGCCACACACTGAGCAGAGTGGAGGAGGGGCATTGACTACAAATCTAATCTGAGATATATAAGTATCCTTTTTTTTTGGCTTATTTATACTGATTATTGTTTCTAGCAATTTGTATATAGCACTTTTTATTGCCTGCTGCATAGTTTTTACTGCATTTTATTGCTATTAACTAATCTGTGCAGGTAACTGATTTGTTTGCAGTTAAAAGCATTCTGTAGTCTCTTTGTTCCTTTATCTGTTTAAAAAAATTTCATTTTGTGGCTTTCTATAGTGTTTACTGTCTAAAGAGTGTAGGCTAATAGCTTTAGTACTGGTCCCCACCCTCCCTGTTGGTGTCTTGTTGTTATACTTGGTGGCTTTGCGGTTGCCCGCCCCTACTGTAAATTTGATCTGGGACACTCCTCCCAGTCTAGTGTCATTAGCTCATTCTACCTAATACAGAGAGAACATCTGAGAAGGCGTTCTTTTCCTCCTTTCTCCATTTAAAAAAAAAAATGCCTGAATCTCCTTGTGTTCTGACTGCGCTTCTCAAACATTTTGGAACTATAGAGTACATTTTAGATCATTTATTATAACTGTATTTGCCTTAATATTACTACAACTCAAGTGCTCTATGTTGCACTGCATCTGAATTCTTTGTGTGTTTTAGCTGCTTTTCTGTATATATAGACGTCTTTGTATATGTAGACTAGCTACTTATTCTGCTGTATTACTGCCTCTTAAATCGGTTTTCAATTGTGCACTTGTCTTGCTTCATTTAAAAAGTTTTAAATTGCTAATTTTGTAGAGTTTTAATTGTATTTACTGTTTAGGACTACACACTCAAGTGTGTTAGTCTTTTCTGTGTTTATTTACTATATTATTGCATTGTTTAGCCTGTTTTAACAAAAAAATACTATATTGTTTGCTCATTTCCACCTTTCCTAGCTAGTCCAGATCCCAGGCTTTGCTTGTCTCAGGATTTTATTTTCTTTGTTCAGAGCTATCCAGACCTTGCTGTGGTAGAGGGAAGTCCTACTGCTTACCAGTGGGAGTGGTGAGCATTGTACTGCCTATCTAACACTAGAGGAGTGGTTTCCAGCTCTGAAATTGTAATTTTATTAGCCTTTTTTTTGGGCTGATTTCTATCCCTTTCAACTTTCTGGCTTACAAACGCATGTGTTTGCACATTTTTCACATCATGCAGCACCATGAGGCTACAATTAAGCTATTCCAGGTGCCAGAAAGTCTGCTCTTCAAAATTTCCCTGAGAACTAGTTGGTTTCTCAGTAGTAGCACTAAAATCTGAACCCCTGTGACTAGCACTTGCTCTAGAACCTGCTGGAAAGCACTAGGAAGCCTGAAACTGATACAAGCACTCAACTCTCCTTGTCAATAAGGAGAAATTAATCACAGGCACTAAACAGCCTATAATTGCAAAGTACCTTACAAAGGTAAGGGAAAACAGCTCTTATACTTTACAAAAAAAAAAAAACAAACAGGCATGTCCAAGGGTCAGCTTCCAGTGATTTCTCCTGCCCACTTGGTGAATCTGGGCATACTGGGGCAATGCAGCAAATGCCTTATGTGCACAGACAACCCTCTCCTCCTACCACCCAACACTACAACCTGAGAGAGATGCACTTACATAGCCAAATTGGAAGCAAGCTCTCTCCAGCCAAGATTGTTCTAGACAGTCAAGAGGAGAAGGTTAACACCTGCACTACACCTCAAGCAACTCATAGCCCTTCAAAGCCCACACCATCAACACCCACACATAGCAACACTAAACCCACATAAGCGGAGGCCCTTAACATTAACCTGCCCAAGCAACAAGGACCTCCGAAGCTGAAATGCAAACAAACACCAGTCACAACCAAAGTGACACATAGCTCACAATACCAGTGTGCCACCCAACAACAGCCCCTAGGGCAAGACAATGTACCCAACACTTTAGTCATAGGTGACTCTATAGTCAGGCACACTGATGTCCCACTCACTAGGCTGAACAAGGAAAAAATTAGTCAGCTGCCTGTCGGGTGCCAGGATTTGCCACATAATGCATGCACTCAAGTCACTCCACAACAAGTAAAATATGACTCTGTCATTGTCCATGCTGGAGTGAATGACTTGAGACGTACCTCCCTGGAGTACATGAAAAGAGACATGAAAGAGCTCTTGAATCATGTGGCCCAGGCAGGTATGACTCTAGCCATGAGTAGCATCCTGCCTTTGCCCAGAATTATACCACATTATAAGAACAAAATGATTGACTTCAAAAATTGGCTAAGCTTCTGGTATCATTCAAAGGGGATCCAGTATCTGTCTGCCTGGGAAGACATGATCAACAAACCATGATGCTTTGCCAGAGATGGTCTGCAGCTGTCACCCCTGGAATTCAGGTTACTGGCTAAAGCTCTTGCCACCCCTATAGTGCCTTTTTTAGGCAAGGTCCAAAGGATAAAACCACCACCGTAACAGATACAAGCATGCAAAATCTGAAGGTAATGCTACTCAATGCTAGAAGTCTAAACCTCAAAATGCACTCTCTCTCGGCACTCCTAAAAGTGGAGAACATCGATATCTGTGCAGTAACTGAGACCTGGTTCAAGGCTCCAGAGAGCACCCCTACAATACCAGATTACAACTCTTACCACACTTTTCGGCCACAAAACCAAGACCAAAACACTAAAGGTGGAGGAGTATCCATATTCACCATGCATATTCACACCTCCAGGCTAGTTGCCCAACACAATGCATCTGAAATTCTCCAGGTGTAACTAACACTAGGTAAGACTGCAATCAAAACTGTAGCTTGCTACAGATCCCCCACCATGCCCCAAAATTCTCACTACACCTTTCTAAACATACTGGAAAATATTAAGATACAACCAAACACCCTAATACTGGGTGATTTCAACTACCCTGTCATTATCTGGGAAAACTACTCGGGTACCAACTCCTTTTCCCAACGGTTCTTGGAATTCATAAATTCCAATGCCTTGGATCAACTAATCCATTGTCTCACCAGGGGCTCCAATATTCTAGACCTGGTCATTACCAACATGGGAGATAGATGCTCCACACCAGTGGTCACCCCCTCATTGGTCAGGTCTGACCATAAGCAAATCATCCTTGACATCCACATCCCACCCCCACCCCCCAGTAAGCAAACCTCCTTAAAAAAATTCTCCAAAGCCAACTTCATGCTACTGAAGTCAGAAGTGACAAACTTCATGGCACCCATGCAGACGGGATCTGAAAGTTTAACTGCAGAATCCTACACTAAGGCACTGTACGAGCACATCCACTTGTGCATGAATTGTGCCATCCCAAATATAACCAAAATGCTCTCCTCCAAAAAAAGGTGCTATAAACAAACTATACAACAGAAGGAAGAAACTGTTGCAGAAAAGAGGAAAATCCCAGGATGCAAAAAACTCCCTCTTCAGCCTTAGTAAGAAGCTGAGATCCCTCATAAAATCCGCAAAAGCTAGTTACGAAAATAAAATTGCCAAAGATTCCAAAGACAACCACAAGGCATTCTATAGTTATGTCAAGAATCTAAATGGCAATGCTCAGATCTGCTCTGAGCTTCAACAGAATGGAATTAAATATACTGATCCCAAGGATATTGCCAATATCCTGGCAGATTGATTTAGTGCCAACTTCACCCCCCCCTCACCCCCTAAAGGGCCCAGCTCAATACCAAAAGATTGCCAAATTCCAGTAATCACGGCCACACAGGTAGAAACCGCACTCTCCAAAGCTAAGAATACAGCATCCATGGGACCAGATGACATCCCCGGTTGTGTACTACATGAACTACAAAATGAACTGGCACCTCACCTAAGTGTCATGTTTAATCATAGCCTCACCTCAGGCTTCATGCCCACTGAGTGGCACACAGCTACATTTATCCCACTCCACAAGGGGGGATCCACCTTGGATCCTGGGAGCTGCCATCCCATCAGTCTGATGAGCCTGATCTGCAAGGGCATGGAACACTTTATCATGGAACTTATAAACAAAGACATTGGCAACCTTCAAACACTGGACCCCACTCAGTTTGGTTTTGTGAAGGGCTGATCTTGTCTCCTGAACCTGACTGACTTCTTCAAATCAGTCTCTAGAGCTGTGGATGAGGGTAAGGCAGTCCACACAGCCTATCTTGACCTCACCAAGGCCTTCGACACCATCCCGCACTCTGGAATCATAGATAAACTTACTAAGCTGGGCATAAATCCCTATGTCACTCAATGGGTTGCCAACTGGCTTACTGACAGAACCCAGACTGTAAAAGTAGCTGAGTCCAAATCCAGCTCCAGACAAGTGACAAGTGGAGTACCTCAGAGTTCAGTCTTGGGACCACTCTTGTTTGGTATCTACTTCTCTGAAGTACAGGGCAACACTAAGGGACTCTGGCTAACAAAGTTTCACAGATGACTGCAAACTGGGAGCCATTACTGAATCCCCAAATGATGTGGGTATTCTACAAAAAGGACCTTACAGAAACAGATGCCTGTTGCCAGAGCCATGGGTCAAGCTTAATGCCAAGAAATGTATAGTTACCCCTTTTGGAAAAAAACATGTACCCATGAATTACCACATGGGTGGCAGTACACTAAACATCGAAAGTGTGATGAGAGACTTAGGGACACAGGTGGAGAGTGGTCTCACTTTCGATAACCACATCGCCACAACAGTCAGGAAATCCTTTTATGTGGCACACCTCATTACTAAGGGCTTTTCATCCAGAAAAAAAGGAGGTCATTGTCCCACTGTACTCATCCCTCATTAGAACCATTATAGACTATAGTGCCCCATTTGGTATGTACCTCACAAGACGTCTGCAACAGCTGGAAAGACCACAGAAATACCTCACTAAAAGAATCACAGGCTTAAAGCAGATGCCATATGCTGAGTGTCTAAAAAAACTCCAGCTATACTCTGTGGCATATCGTCTACTCAGAGGCAATCTCTGCTTAACTTGTCAAACCCTGAGCTGTTGGACATGCTCCACTTAAAGAAATCCCAATCCCTCAGAGCCACACACTCCAGGGATCTAAACCTTGGCATCACAATGAACAAAACATGCTGGAGGGATAGGTTCCTGCCCCAGAGACTCCCCATACTCTGGAATAGACTGCCCATACATGTCAAGCAGACCGCCTCAGTGGCCCTCTTCAAAAGGAACCTTGATGATTGGATGGGAGATAGGAAATTCACCCCGGGGATCATGTCAGTCGCCCTGCTAGACAGAGGTCCAGAGAAGTAAATATTGTGGGAAGAAATATCCAGGGAATTGTTATGGCTAGGCTTGTATAGGC
Organism: Protopterus annectens; assembly: GCF_019279795.1. Taxonomy (NCBI): domain Eukaryota; kingdom Metazoa; phylum Chordata; order Ceratodontiformes; family Protopteridae; genus Protopterus; species Protopterus annectens. Next base: position 871,596,895 of record NC_056727.1, on the reverse strand, counting down.
CCTAGGGCTGATAGCCTAGTACCAGCCTATGAACCTATGAACCTAAATGTGATCCACAAAGGACATGCAATGCCTTACACATGCCCTGTATGGACAGATGCCACTGACACCAGGGAATACCTGTATCATGCTATCAGTGCAGGTGCAGAGTCAACCTGCTGTCTATTAGCAGGTCCTGCCACACCAGGCCAGTATTGGCATACCTGATGATAACAGTCTGTGTACACAACATGTGTCAGCCAAACCAGGTACACTTGTACATGTCACTGTACATTATTGTGGGACATGCACATCCCAGGCAATGTCCATGTCAAGGACTATCAAACACAGACATGGCATGCATTGCAAAGCAATGGCCATATACAATGGTAACCAGGATGACAGGACAGTTCATACAATACCCATCTGTGTAGGACATTGCAGACACTACACCCCTGAACCACACTGCACACCATTGTCGGGTGGCATGATGCCAAGGATTACCCCTCACCCAGCCTTGTAAAGCCATCTTGCACAACCAACCACTACACAACCATGAAGCAATGCACACATGCATGTCAGTACTGGCACCTTGTGTCTGCATGTGGGGTATGATGCTCCCAACCACAGTCACACCCAGTATAACTCCCATTGGCATACCGACCTATGTCAGGCACATTCACATGCCCAAGCACATAGAACCTCAGGATATCCCCTGTGGTACATGTAGTACCTGTGCATTACTGCAGTGTGGCAAACTAAGTAGTTAGGAAGTGTATTTGTGAGCCTGGCAAAGTGTGGCAATGTTTCTGAGTCCCTTAGAGAGTGTGGTTGTATTGACGATGACATATGTTCATGTGTGCTACACCTAATGTATGTCTACTATATCTCTGTTGCAGATGTCACTCACCAGCACACATATATGTTCTTACAGCACACCAACATGTCAGCTATGTGGCACATGGACTAACTGCATGCACTTGTAATAGTAATGGCTAGTCAGTCAGGGTATGAACCCCTGTATTGGTAGGTGTGTGACAGATGATGCTTAAGTTTTAGTCTCCAAGCCATTCTCTGATGTACTTTGCCTCTGTCTGTCCCTCCCACACACTCTTTGGTAGATGTAGCGATGTACACCTGCTCAGCAGCAGTTTGTGTTTTGTTAGTGATGGTCATGATCAGGTGATGGTCTCTGCACCTATTGCAGTCCTCCTCTAGCTGATTGCATGTGGAACAGCTGTGGTGACGTTCCCATAGCCAATCGCATGGAAACACAGTACAATATCTAGAACATCATGTTGGTGTTTGCCCATGACAGTCACTGTGAGTGGAATCTGGATCTGGTGTTTGATAAACAGCATCACAGATGATATCTGGATATTCCTCAAACAACATACACAGTGGAAAATAGCCTAAAGATAGGAGGGTGATGTGCCAGACATGACTTCAGCATGTAAGTGTAGCTATGCTTCATTGAAACTACTGCCAGTTTAACAAGTTGTGTGTGGTAATGGCTAGGCTGCATGTTTTAAAACTGACAAGACAATGCTCTGTTTGTGAGGGAACCCCCATCTGTAGGGCCATCTGTGGACTGGTCAGTGTGTGGAACCATTTGTCTCTTGTGTTACTCACTGAATACTCATCTGTGAACTGCAGAAGCATAGTGTGAGGATTGCAGTCAGTACATGGCGATAGTGATGAGAGTTACTGCCATCGAATCCCTGATTGGACATATGTCACATGCAACAGTGGTATGACAGTCACTGTCTGAGGTTCTCACAGTGACATGCCAAGAATGGGCCACTGTTCATAGCTGCAGTCACAAGCCTTCTACACTTTGTAAAGATGACATGCAGTATATATGCATGTGTTGTGCTCCCTCTGCAAATGTATGCCATCTGTTGTGTTGGGTTGATGGTCATATCTATGCATGTGGTTATAAGCAATACTGAATGCTGTTGACCTTTACTAAGCCATATCTGTGTTAAAACTGCAACACCATAGGCTGTATGGGATTGGTGGTCCCGGCGGAACCTCCTGTCCTACTTCAGCTGGCCATGGCACCAGGCACCAGCATGTCTGGGGCCCAGCCTTGGACCTCCACCTCTGTTGGCTCTGCACCACCTTCTGGTGGAACTGCCACTGAGGATGGGGCTTGTCCCCCCTGGGAGCAGGTCCAGACAGGAACTTGTCATCCATCGTACAGTCCCTGATGTGGTGCGTAGGGGGCTCAATAAGGGGTTTTCAAGGCCAGATATGCCAGCTCGAGGGCAGAGTGTCACATTTAGAGGGTGAGCCTGCCGCTCCTAGACAGTCTCCAGCACAGCCACCTTTTCAGCTGTTTTGGTGCAGTGGTGGCTGCCCATGGGTGGAGACCTCTGTCCCACTGTTTCCATCTGGGGGCTCATGGGCTTGTGAATGCCGAACACCCCTCCCCGTCCAAGGTGTTTTCCCCCACATGTGTCATATACCGACCCTGTATGCTGTCTTGTCTGTCATCCTACCTGACCTATCCTCCACGAGCATGCCTACTCTCCTTCCCCCACATCCCACTCTTACCTTACGGAAACAAAAGGCCAATCTGTTCCTACAACATTTGCCACATACATAGCTGTCCATTTTATGCACGTGTCCACTGGACACATGTAACCTTTTTAATTTGTATCACAACATAGTACTGTTGTCCTCACCCCTGTCTCTCAGGCACACAATCCTGGTATGTACATGACTCCTAAAGGTTCCAGGTACACATGATGCAGATGACCCCATTATACACACGACACTACCAGTCCCTCTATGGTTATCCCATTTACCTTTTTCATGATGATGATGATGATGTCGCACACAGCACCTTGCAAGAGTACTGTTCTCACATTGGCTAAGCTTCTGGTGCCATTCTAAAGGGATCCAGTATCTGTCTGCCTGGGATGACATGGTTGACAGACCACGATGCTTTGCCAGAGATGGCCTGCACCTGTCACCCCTGGGATTCTGGATACTAGCTAAGGTTCTTGCCGCCCCTATAGTGCCTTTTTTAGGCAAGGTTTAAATGACAAATTCACCACCATAACAGGAACAGGCAAGCAAAAACTGAGGGTGATGCTACTCAATGCTAGAAGTCTGAATCTCAAAATGCACTCACTCGAGGCACTCCTTAAAATGGAAAACATTGATATCTGTGCAGTGATTGAGACCTGGTTCAAGGCTCCAGAGAGCACCCCTACACTACCAGGCTATAACTCATACCACACTTTTCGGCCATGTAACCTGGACCGAAACACCAAAGGCGGAGGTGTGTCCATATTCATTAAGGATATCCACACTTCCAGGCTAGTTGCTCAGCATAATGCAGCTGAGGTTATCCAAGTGCAACTAACTCTGGGCAACACTGCAATCCAAATTGTAGCTTGCTACAGATCACCCACCATGCCCCAGGATTCCCACTCCTCTTTTCTTGATGTACTGGAAAATATTAGGGTTCAACCAAACATCCTCATAATGGGCAATTTCAACTACCCCACCATTAACTGGGAAAACTACTTATGTACCAACTCCTTTGCTCAACACTTTCTGGAATTCATAAACTACAATGCCCTGGATCAACTTATCCACACCCCCTCCAGGGGCAACAATATCCTAGATCTAGTCATTACCAACATGAGTGACCGGTGTTCCACACCTGAAGTCAATGCCTCATTGGTCCAATCCGACCATAAGCTAATTACCCTAGATATCCATATCCATATCCTGCCCCCACCCCCCATTAAAGAAACCATGGTAAAAAATTTCTCCAAAGCCAACTTCATGCTTCTTAAGACAGAAGTGGTGAACGTCATGACATCCATGCAGATGGACAATACAGTTACGACTACTGAATCCCGCACAATTGCACTTTATAAGCACTTACATGAGTGCATGGATCGTGCTATCCCAAACTGAACCAAGATGCTATCCTCCAAAAAAGGGAAGCCAATCTGGTGGTCCACTGCCATACACAAACTGTACAACAGAAGGAAGAAACTGTTGCAAAAGAGAGTAAAATCCCATGAGTGGAGGAGCTCCCTGGTCAGCCTCAGTAAGAAACTGTGATCCCTGATAAAATCCTCCAAAGCTAGTTATGAAAACAAAAGTGCCACTGATTCTAAAGACAACCATAAAACATTCTATAGCTATGTCAAGAATCTCAGTGGCAATACTCAGATCTGCTCTGAGTTACAGCACAATGGCACTAAATATACAGACCCAACTGATATTGCCAGCATCCTGGCAGATAGGTTCAGTGCTAACTTTACTCCCCTCTCACCCCCTAAAGAGCCCATGTCTATACCGGAAGAATGCAAAGTTCCTGTAATCATGGCTGCACAGATAAAAAACACACTCTCCAAAGCCAAGAACACAGCATCCATGGGACCAGACAACATCCCAGGCTGCATTCTACATGAACTACAGAACAAACTGGCACCCCACCTAAGTACCATGTTCAGTCATAACCTCACCTCAGGCTTTATGTCTGCTGAATGGCGCACAGCGATGGTTATCCCACTCCACAAGGGGGGAGTCACCACGGACCCTGGGAACTACTGCCCCATTAGCCTGATGAGCCTGGTCTGCAAGGCCATGGAATGTATCATCATGGAACTTATAAACAAAGACATTGGTAATCTCCAAACTCTGGACCCCACCCAGTTCAGGTTTGTAAAAGGCAGATCATGTCTCCTAAACCTGACAGACTTCTTTGAAGCAGTCACCAAAGCCATAGACAAGGGTAAGGTGGTTCACACAGCCTATCTAGATCTTGCCAAGGCTTTCAACACCATCCCCCACTCTGGAATTATAGATAAACTCACTAAACTAGGTATAAATCCCTATGTCACAAGATGGGTTGTCAACTGGCTCACTGACAGAACCCACACTGTGAAAGTAGCAGACTCCAAATCTGACTTCAAACCAGTGACAAGTGGAGTACCACAGGGTTCATTCCTGGTTTCTCTCCTGTTTGGTATCTACTTCTCTGAAGTACAGGCTAACACAGAAGGTCTTTGGCTAATGAAGTTCGCAGATGACTGCAAACTAGGAGCCATAATCAAAATTCCTAACGATGTGGACATCCTACAAAAGGGCCTCATTGAGACAGATGCCTGGTGTCAAAGCCATGGCCTCAAGCTCAATGCCACCCCCTTTGGTAAAAACTCTGTACCCATGAACTACAACATAGGTGGTAGTATACGCAACACCGAAAGTGTGATAAGAGACCTTGGGACACAGGTGGACAGTAGTCTCTCTTTTGATAATCACATCGCCACAGTAGTCAGAAAATCCTTCTACATGGCACACCTCATCACAAAAGGTTTCTCATCCAGAAAAAAAGAGGTAATTGTTCCTCTCTACTCATCACTCATTAGACCCATTACAGAGTACAACGCCCCTTTTGGTATATACCTCACAAGACATCTACAACAACTGGAAAGGTTGCAGAAATACCTCACAAAGATGATTACCAGCCTCAAACAGATGCCCTAAGCAGACAGTCTCAAAAACTCCAGCTTTACTCCATCGCATATCGCCTACTGAGAGGTGATCTCTGCCTAACATACAAAGCTATGTCAAACCCAGAGCTGTTGGACATGCTCCACTTAAAGAAATCCGAATTTCCTCTGAGCTACATGCTTTAGGGACCTAAACCTTGTCACCACAATAAACAGAACATGCCGGAGGGATAGATTCCTGTCCCAGAGACTTCCCATACTCTGGAATAAACTTCCTATCTATATCAAACAAAGCTCCTCATTAGCACTTTTCAAGAAAAATCTTGATGATTGGATGGGAACTAGGAAATTCACCCCAGGGATCACCTCTGTGGCTCTGCTCGATAGTGGCACAGGAAAATAATTTTCTTGGGTGGCAAAAGCCAGGGTACCTTTTTGGCTGGACTTGTATAGGCCCCAGGGCTGATAGCCTAGTACCTACTTATGAACCTATGAACCTATAATGATTGGACAGGAACTGTTGTGTTAATGTAAATAAAATGCACAGAGTAATGTATTTGGCCAATGTACAAATGTTTGCGTGTATTAATGCCACATGTCTGTCTGAGGGAGTCTTGATATTACATAGGACAACACCACTACATAATACAGGCATTGCTGGTGATTTGCAGGGTTAAATGAGTTTGTGTCAATCAAGCCATTCTTGAGATTAAGGCATATTTTGGGATAAACACACCTATAAGGATAATACAAATAAAATCAATCAATATACTATATGGTATATTATTAAATTAAACATTTTTTACTATTTGTACATTATTAGTACCATAACTACAATACAAATACATTTTAATTTTAACAAATATATTTATTTAAGTATTTAATGTATTTGACATGTTATGTATAAACATAGTTAATTATAATAAGTTATTTGATTATACACAACACAAGTTAGTTACTATTTTATGTGGGGTAGTTTTTTGTGATACTTATGTGTTTTTAACAAAGTATTTTTTAACTATGATTATTTTTAACAATACATTAATTGTCAATTTATTTGAAGTGATAATTGTTGTAATTAGTGAGTCATTATTGATTGTGGTTATATACTGGTTCAACACACTGTGAAGAAGTCATTTGACGAAACCTAGGTCAGTTGTGGAGAACCAGTTTTCTCATTTTTGTCTTTCCAGTTGGTGAAGCTTGTGCAATAAAGTACTGTGGTGGTTGAGCTTCAGACTCCGTGGATTTTCTTATTGCTGGTGATTTCCTTTTCATTCCTTTTTAATGCTTTGTTGTCACATGGGATTTTCTTGATATATATATATATATATATGTATCTATATCTGGACATAAACACACACACATACATCTACATGATGGAATACATTTCCTATACTGCTGAATGACTGTGCTGGATGATATGTTTGTGATAACATTCAATGTCTGTATATCTGCCATGACTTAGTGGTAAATCACATTGGCTGTGGTGTGCAGAGTCCTGGTTTTGAGCCTTGCAGAGACCATTTATTTTGTTGCTGGGCTGAACAAGGCCGTTGGATATGGAGGGATTAAGGCACTTTTAAGCAGTTGTGAGTGGGTGTGCATGGCTTTGTGCGATGGTAAGCAGTGGTTACTTTTCGTTACAGTTCCTTACACTCAGTTACTTTCTTGATTGCTTAACCTGTGTAGACAGTGCTTACCCCTGTGCAAACAGGCTGAAACCCGCTCACTACTGCTTAAAAGTGCTTACTCCTGCTTACCCCGTGCTAATTTCTTTAAAAGAAAAGAAAAAAGGGTTGATAGAAAAGTGGTGAAAAAAAGGGCACAAAGAGGGAAAGACAGTAGGGAAAATAGCTAGGGATGTGCAGGAAGGGTGTAGGGAAGGTCCATAGTTGTCCATTTCTTCTACAGCAACGGATGTGCATATGCAATAAATTTGGCTGGACATTTGGACACTCATAACCCTGAGAGAGGAGTGAGGACAACAATAGTATGTGGTGATGCCAATTAGAAACACTTGCATGTGTCCAGTGGACACATGTGCAAAATGGACAGCTATGTATGGGGCATGCTTTTTTTTGTGGGAACAGATTGCCCTTCTTTTCTTTTATGTTTAGGTGAGAGTGGGATGTTGGGGAAGGAGAGTAGGTATGATCAGGTATAATCAGGGAGGATAGGTTGGGTAGGATGACAGACAAGACAAACAAAACATGTACAGGGGCAGTATATGACACATGTGGGGGGGGCACCTTGGACAGGGAGGGGTGTCTGGAAGTCGCAAGCCCATAAGCCCACCAATGGATACAGTGGGACTGAGGTCCCCACCCATGGGCAGTCACCACTGCACCTTCACAGCCCAAAAGGTGGCTGTGCTGGTGGCTGTGTAAGAGGGGCAGGCTCACCCTCTAGTTGTGCTACTTGGCACTCAAGCTGGCATAAGTGGTCTTAAATCTCCCTGTCAAACTCCCTAAGCACCACAGCCCAGATCGTACCATGGGTGACAGGTTCCTGTCCTTTCCTGCTCCTGGGGGTCAAGCCCCATTCCCTGTGGCGGTTCCACCCAAAGGTGGTGCATGGCCAATGGATGAGGAGGTCCCAGGCTGGGCCCCAGATGTGCTGGTGCCCGATGCCATAGCCAGCTGAGGTGGGACAGGTGGGTCCACTGGAACCGGCCTTCCCATACGAGCTATGTTGTTGTATGTTTAAGGCAGATATGGGTTAGTAATAGTCAACAGCATTCAGGATTCATTATAACAGCATGCATAGGTATTCCCATTACCCAGGGCACCAGATATAACATAGTTGCAGAGCAGGCAGAACACATGCATATATGGGTAAACAGTGGCCATTAAACAGGGAGGGTGGCCAAATGGTTATGGTGTTTGCCTTACAAACTCAAGGTGCAGGGCTTGAGTCTCACAAGGGATAATTGGCTAGGCTTAAAATGGCTCACAAGGGCAGTTAGCCTAGTACTAACCTATGAACCTATGAACATGTAGGTTTCATTGATGGCAACAGGCCACCAATATGGATGTATTTTAACATGGCCCATGCATAGAAACAGATGTGAATATTTATAAACCTATAGGAAATATGTCCCAACAAAGGGTAGGAGTGTAGACATACCAAATGAGTTGTGTAAAACGGTTATGTTTGCACATATGGTAGGGGTGAGAGAGAGAGAGACTTCAATTAACAACTAATACATCCTTGTAGTTTTCACAACATTCGTAGTCGCTGCAGTGGCCTGTCCCTTACATGTATTATTACACTACCCAATGGCGTTATATTGTACAATGGAATGTTTGTAGATTAGTATGTATGGGACCTGTGTCTTATGTACAGGCTTGACAAGATGCAGGTGTTAATGCAACATGTTTTGAGACTGCTCTCATACACTTTGGATGAGATGCTGGGATGACAGGTATGTTTGGATGTACATTCTCTGACTGTGTACAAGTCTGACTATCAGTTATATTAACAGCCGCCTACATTTCTTGGATCTTCACACTAATTTGGCAGGGGAACAGGGCAAAGGCAGGTGATGTGGGCCATTGATCAGGACATACTGGGCAGATTGGAACAGTTGAGGGGTATGAATATGCATACCACTCTCTGTTTAAGCATTCTAGCAAAATCTGTACAGTTGTTAAGTGTAAATATGCATACAGCTTTCTCTCTGAACATTCTAACAGACTGTGTGCAGTTGTGTGGAATGATTATACATACAACTTACTAGCGCTCCTGGGAACCAAAATCCTGCTGTGTGTGACAAAAGCATTACAGTTAAGATTATTATACACTATGCTATCAGGCAATTGTTGTGAGGCTTTGCAATGTATTTTGTGTAATATGACTGACCTGTTTGCACTTCCAATATTGTTATGCAGCACTTCATACACATTGTATCTGTATACCACAGTGTAGGTAACACTGCTTAAGACAACAGTACTATTTAATAACTGCAACAGTACAACAACATATGACTGCAGAGTAAACAGAAGCAATGCAGGGGTTACACCTTTATTCGCAGTATATTACACTATTCTGTATACTGGTACAACACTTTCTCAGGCTCTTACATTTATTTGTTATAACAGTGCATGCAGACTCTTTACTAACCTGACTCGCGACACATCCTTTGCAGCCTAGCATCATAGGCTTGCTGGTTTGCAGCACACTCATCTGTAGCTGTCAGGGAAGTACAGTGATATTTAGCCATACCTATCCATAGTATACACAAGCTAGGCAATTATTAACTACATAGTGGAAAGAGTACTTACTCAGTTCTGGGGAATTCTGCATCTGCCTTGCTTTCTGGTTCCACTGTTCCAGGACATCTGCCCTCTGCCACTTCAGGTCTGCATGGTGGTGCCTGACCTGCTCACCAGTCCGGGGGATACCTGTGGCACTAGTGAGGTCATGGGTGAGACTGTCCCAGGCCTCCATTTTGTACTGCAAGCCCTGGTACTGGCCCTGCAGAAGTCTCCTGTCATGGTTCTTTACCAGGAGCCATACCATGAATTTGGACTCCTGGATGCCCCAGCGCTGCACTCTAAAGTGAGTGCCTTCTCTCACTCCAGCCATTCTGCCTGCAGGAGGATGCTACAACCAGTTATGAGCCATATTCCTGCCTCTTCAGTTTAAGTAGGGCCAGATTCCCGCACTTATCAGTAATTGGCCGGTTTCAAAAAGGCTAAGCTATGGACACACATGCTTACTTCAGGTAGGCACTGCTTAAAGAGGTGTACCTATGGGCATATTGTATTGGCTTTCCTACACATTGCTTACAATTACTTAGTTGGGCTGTGTGGCAGTTACCATTGCTTATTGGTTATCTAGCATTATATTTGACTTTTGTCAATGATGTCTTACTCATTACAGGCTATATATGTGTCTGGTATCTGTCATTCACGTGTACATACACTGTATGGGGTCCTGGGATCTTCTGAACCTTATTACAGTGACACCTCAACTCTATGTTTACTGCAGTACTCCAATTCACATACTTATGGTCTGTGGCAGGTTATAGAACATTACACTGTACATAGATTCAGTTCACATATTTGATTTGTCTCCCTGTTGTAAGGATTAGTTTGCTGATACCTCCTTTATATGTACTGCTATCATGGTGTAATGGTTTACTACTATGACTGTGATGTACAGGGTCCTGCATTCTAGCCTTGCAGAGGCTGGTTCTTTTGTTGCTGGCCAGAACACGAGCTGTTGGGTACAGAGTGATTAAGGCACTTCAAAGCAGTTGTGAGCAGGTGTACGCGGACTTGCATGGAGCTAAGCAATGCTAACCTCCGGTTAAAGTTTCTTACACTCAGTTAGCCTCTGCATTGCTTCACCAGTGTGATACTTGCATACCGGCGGCCAAACAGGCTTACACCTGCTTGCTCCCGCACTTGCAAATGCACTGCATTTGGTGTTTGCATCTGACACTCACACCCCTGGGTGGGAGTGAGGACTACGATATTACCTTGTGATGCCTATTACACCGGATTACATGCCTACAGTATCGGGAATGGCTGCCCATTAGGTGTAAGCATGCTGTTCGACTGTACGGAATCCACGGCCTGTCCAGAGTTTGATTCATACTATTGGTGTGTTCCTCTTACAATCTGCACCTGTCTGGCTAATATATGGGAACTGACACCATTCAATACAAAGAAGTAATTGGGTTTTGGAACCTATTATTCTATCATCTTTCTAAGGTTGTAAGTGGAATATGTGCTTTCTGTCCCTATCAGACCTCTCAAACGATTGGGGGCAAATATCAACTGAATCAGGGACATATCATGACAACATCAGGGACAATCAGGGACACATTTAAAATATTAGTGCTATTAACTTGACACATTGACAGACTCAGAGCATATGAATTAATACACATTTTCTGAGGTAAATGAAGTTTATAACTCTTAATTGTTGTCATTATTCATTACGTGTAATTCACCACCTTTCCTCCAAAAGTCACTAGTTTTAGGAGGGATTAAGTGGGACAGAGTTAGAATTTGAGTCAAAATCAGGGACGTCCCTGGAAATCAGGGACAGTTGAGAAGTATGGTCCCTATTTGTTCCCCAATGGTTTATGTCCTGTCCAGTGGATTTGCTCTTAGGGGTTGAGAGGTATGGGCGTAAGCTATGCCCATTTTGGAATATTACTTACATCCCCGGGGCGGTCCTAATACGACTGCACCAGCCAACATCTGCATGCCTAGCCCCATAATTGCATACCCATAGTTCCCCCACCTGCCCCTCCTCTACAGCACTCATCCTTACTGTGGGTGCAGGTGGGGTATAAAACACCACTACACACTGCCCACACTCCGCGTGTCGGGACACATGTACGTTGTGTCCACCCATGGGTTATCAGGCTTGCACAACCTACTGGTCCATGTACGTCTACAGCCTGGTTTGGTAAATCATTACAGGGACTGACTCCAATGATCAGTCATTTTTGGGGTGTCCCACAAGGGACATTGATGTCTTTGTTTCAATATTAGACCTGGAAGGTCTCTCCCACTGGTAGTATCCTGCTGGTGGTCTGGGAAGCAGTGGTGTGTTTACTTTTATTGTGTGCCTGTATGTCTCACCAGCCTAGCTGGGGGGGTGGGTTGATGCTATGCATTACACGTTTGTTGATTGGACCCCTCACCCCCATATGCACAGCCTGTGAACATATGTAATTCGTAACTGCTGTATCATATCCTAGCTATATACATCTGTATATTTACAGTCACACACACATATATCTATCTATCTATCTATCTATCTATCTATCTATCTATCTATATATATACACACATTACTATATACAAATATATCTGTATATGTATGCATACATGTATATATTTATATATTGCTGTCTATTTATATCTAACAACATATGGGTCTATGGGTGTCTGCATATGTATATATCTATCTGTGAGTATGTATATGTATTCTGTCTCTGTATGTATACATTTGTACTACGGAGAGGGAGAGGTATATCTCTATGTCACTATGGGTAGATATGCACACACATACCTCTACATATATACAGCTACATCTGGTTATTCCGTTCCTTGCCATATAGATTACACTTTGCTGCAGTGGGACTCGTAGCGGGTGTGGTTGCTCATTGGGCGACGCCTCTGCCCAATGAACACTTTTGCTTACATCCCTGGGGCTGTCCATATAGGCCCACATCAGCCAATACCTGCACACCTAGACCCATAACTAGCTACCCATAGTTCCCCCACCCGCACCTCCTCTACAGCACCCATCCTTACTCTGGGTCCTGGTCGGGTCTGAACACACCACTACACGCTGCCCACTCTCCACTTCACAGGACCCATGTCATACATTGTATCGACCCATAGGTCATCAGGATTTCCCACCCTTGTATTCTGGGTATGTACATACACCCCAGCCAAAATGGTCGGCGTATCACCTTCCTTTGGTCTTATGTCAATTTTTGGAGCGCCACGAAAGAGGCGCTTCTGTCTGTGTTCCAAGAATAGATTTCACGGGTGCACTGTGTACTCCCCCCGGCTGTATCCTGCCTGTGGGCTGGGGAGCAGTGGACTATTTACATTGTTTGTGGGTTTGTGTGTATGTTTCCTGTGTCTGGCTGGGGTGGGGGGATGGAAGGTCATGCTACGTGTTTCATGTTTCTTGCTTGGGCCCCTCACTTCCATTGGCATAGCTTGTGAACATATGTCATTCTTGTGTGCTGTTTCCTATCATAGCTGTATATCTGTGTATATCTACGCGCGCACACACACACACACACACACACACACACATATATATAAATATATATGTGTAGATATATATATATATATATATATATATATATATATACATATATATATATATATATATATATATATATATATATATATATATATATATATATATATATATATATATATATATATATATATATATATATATATATATATATATATATATATATATATATATATATATATGTATATATATACATATATATATATATATATATATATATATATATATATATATATATATATTTTTTTTTTATATATATATATATATGTGTGTATATATATATATATATATATATTTGTATATATATGTGTATATATATATTTATATATATATATCTGTGTGTATATATATAAATATATATATATATATATATATATATATATATATATATTTATATATATATATATATATATATATATATATATATATATGTGTGTGTGTGTGTGTGTGTGTGTAAAGCAATGCATACCCTGCGCAAATGCACTTACACACGCTTACTGGTGTTTATATATGCTTAAACCTGCTTACTAGTGTCTTATTCATTATGACAGTGACACTTCACTCCAGTTCACTTTTAATTGTTGTTTTGCAGGTTATACAGTGGACAGATGCAGAAATATGTTCATATACAGATTACTGATGGAAAATGGTATGTGCTGCAGTGGGATTTGGAACAGGAATGTCTGTTCATTAGGTGGATGCTCTAACCAATACACTATTACTGTGCTGCTTCATTTGCATATATACCCATATACCCATGACTCCTAGTTCCCCAAACCAACACCTCACTAACACTGCAGTCATCCATTCTCCAGTTGGATATGCGGTGTATCCACACCACTACACATAGGCCACTCCCTCCTCCTGTAGACCCATCCTATCAGTTGACTCACTCCAGGTATCCTCAGAAATCCCAAACTTTTAGTCCACAAACATTGGTGACATGAGCAACCAAAATGACACTATTCGCAATTTTTGGGTACTCCACATGGGACATGCATGTCTTTATTTCAAGATTAGACTCTATACTTCATTACATCCTTACTCCCATTAACATGACACTACAATAAATTAATAAGTATGACTGTGGTAATGCACACGTTGCACATGAGAGCTAATTATGTACGAGTTTGGCGTAATTCTTTTACAGATAGACGGTTTAGTAATTGGCGTTGCCGTAGCAGGCAGATCACAGGAATGATTCCTTGTGTGAGAAAGTCCTCACATTTGATTTTTTCAGCACAGCACTGACTTCAGACGTTGTACACACTTCTGCATTTTAGCAGTTTTGTCCCTTCCTTCTTATGCACAACCTATTATTCTATCTACTGTCAAGGTTTGTAAGGGCACATGCATGTTATTTATGTCTGCAAATGGAATGAATGTGTTACAGGCAATGTACTTCCACATATAGATGTATGCATGTATGTATGCATGTATACTTATAACGAACTCGCTGACCTCCATGAGGCTGTCCAATTAGAATCAGCCCATCCAACCCTGACATGCCCGGATACATAATTTCATTCCCAATGTTCCTCCACCCCACCCGAGTTCAACATACACGCATACCATCCATTGTCCAGTTGCTATCGCAGCCATGACACACTTCCACACATTGCCCTCTTCCGAGCGTTAGGGACCCTACACGTATCTGGAGCATTTCTCCCCAGGCCTCCACTGAAAACAGGCTCTGTGGAACCTAGTCGGACTTTCCCGGTCAACAAATGATAAATAAATAAATAAATATAAATAAATGTTGTCCCAACTCATGTATTATCAGGCTCTCCCACCATTTAGTCCTTGAACATACCTGCCCTTGCTTGAGTAATGGTCGGATGGCCAATCATCCTATCAATGTTTGGGTAGTCCCAGCAGGGACTACCCTCTGATTGTAAAATAGACTTAGCAGATCAACAATGCTACTCCCACTGGTAATATCCTGCCTGTGGTGTGAGTAGCAGTGCTTTGATCACTCCTGCCCAGCTTGATATGACATACTCTGACAGCACTATATAATGCTGGAGTTGCTGTTGATTCCCTTCTCATTCCTTTTGAATGCTTTAATATTATGACGTTCATTCTTCATATATAAATATATATATATATATATATATATATATATATATATAGATATATATATATATAATATGTATATATTATATATCTGTACATACCTATATACATGTCCTATGCTGGGCACTGCTTACACCCGCGCAAGTGCACTCAGACTTGCTTACTGGTACTTATATATGTTTACTGCTGCTTATTTGTGCTTACACCTGCTTACTAGTGCCTTATTCATTATGACAGTACAACTTTGATTGAATGAAATTTAGTTAAACATCTCATGCGATACTCATGTTCACATTTACATGTTATTATGTTGGTTTTACAGCAAAACGACATTCATTCCACATGGAAAATTATATGTGCTATAGTTGGACTCAAACCGTGAATGCCTGTTTGTTAGGCGGATACTCTAACCACTACACTATTGAGATTTACATTGATTCAGCATGTTTTTCTCTATTTGAATGATTTTGATGTGTAAGCTACGCTCAGCAGAGGGCAGCAACGTGCAAACATGCTGCGCTTTGCTTACACTTTCGATATTGCAGCAATACAAATGTAAAATAGGGACACAGGGAATCTAATTGTGAAAGTTCTAGGGTTGGGGCTCAACATTCCTCTACGTGCTTGTGTCTTTACTACTTTGATTTTATTTCAATGTTCGTGGACACTCTTGCATGTTTAGCATCCATTTCGGTATCCACAGACACAGAATTACTGGCTTAGTATTAGAAGCGGGCTCTAATAGTAAGCATAGTAGGTTGTGCAACTGTCGGGGCATGTTTATGCCTCCGTAGAGCACTTGTACACACCGCCTGCACTCGCACACTTTTCTTGTGCATGTCGAGGGTGCTGCGGCATGCTGAGTTATATATTCATATGGCACTGCTGCACCATCTGTAATGAGGACGCTCGGCGCAAGGCTAAAACCGTCCTTGCGCCAAGCTTCATGAATCCTGGGGAAAGAGCCAATCTGTAAATGATCCTTCTGTATTGAAGTGAAGTAAAGATGGGCTACATAAAGTAGTGGTTCCAGGTTGATTAGCCCTAAGAAGAAGTGGTGAGCTGTGCTAGCTAAGTTATATGCAAATGGAGAGGAGGGCAGAAGGTTAAATGGATTACCTTATTAACTGTTATTAGTAAAAGAAATGTGGTAAGCTGTTTGCTGAATTTGTAAGATGACAGCCTGCTCTAGCATTAGTAATATGCAGGAGCTGGTAGAGCATGTTCAATGCTTTTTATAGAGAAAAGTGTTTTGTTTCTTTCCTAAGGTGATACAAAAGATCATACTCAAGCTTGGGAATAAACACATTTTTGCTAGGGATTTTAGGAATAAGGAGGACTTGATTAGACATTCTGATGATCTAGTATTCAGCTAATTTCTATTTCAGCATATTTAACAATAGTATAAATGTGGTCAGAGCTATTACATAGAATGATAGCTGTTCTGTCCCCAACACTCAAAAAGTAATAGCCAGAAATACACTACTTTATAAGACTGAATACTTCCTGCCATTAATAGTGATTGCACACTTACAAACAAAACAAAATAACAGCAACATTATGCAAAATTCACTTAATAAAAATGTAGATTAATCTTGCATTTAACAGGATTCACACATTAATCCTCTTTTCTCCACAAGTGCTTTTCCTATAAAGGTGTAAGCAATCCTCTTATTTCCTACCACTGTCTGCAAGTGTTTCTTTTTTCAGAAAGATAGTGTTCATATTCCTCTGCTTTGGTCAAGCAGCTGTAACTCCTGGTCCCTGGAAAATGTTGGCTTTCATGCCATCACCCAACAATGCCTACCATTCTCATTCAACACTACACATAAACTAGCTGCCACAATCTGAAACACATTTCCTGCAAACTTATACAATAGCATCGGATTAACTACCTTCAGGGTACCACTAAAATGCATACTTGTGCCATTGCTCAGCAAACCTCCTTAGATTTTCTTTCCTCGTCTTTCTACAGAATTGTTTCCCTGTCTCAGAAAATATTATATATACATTTAAAACATCTTTGTTGTTTTATTTTCAGTCTTGTACATATAGGAATTAATACTGAAATAATTGTACTCTTGTTACTAATATATTCTTATAGTAAATATTTTAACTGTTTGCCTTTGTCACTGTGGGATCATGTATGAGAAAGATAGTGTGAGTAACTCATCCACTGTTAACAAATATATCTTAAATAAGTACATTTTCTTTGAACCACATTCTTGTAATACTTTATTTAAAAAATGTAAATTATAGCAAATCACCCTTTTAATTTTCCTTTTTTTGTTTCCTGTCTCAGAGAGTATTAGCCCTTTGTTCAATAATTTAACTTCTTCTGGCTTTTTCCTGGTTAGGGGTTGCCGCAGCAGATCACCTGTCTGCTTATGACTGGCAGTGGAGTTTGTACGGTGTCGAGTTGCCAGCCTGGTGCCCAATCTTCCACAGAAGGCATACACATGCACACATTCACACCTAGGACCAATTTAGAGTCTCCAATCCACCTACAGCATGTCTTTGGAAGGAAACTGGAGCACCTGGAGGAAACCGATGTGACCACAGGGAGGACATGCAGACTCCACACAGAAGGCACCTCAGCTGAGGATCAAACCGGAGAGCATCTTGCTGTGGTGCGGCAACACTAACTGCTGCACAACTGTGGCTGCCCTTGCTCAATAATCTAACAATTCCTAGAAATGTTTTCATTGATTAACAGGGTTCTCTGATATGTTTTACATTTCGTTAATGATTACTTGTTAATCTTTAGTCCAGCAGACTTTAAATCTGCTATCTTCTCCACAGTAATGTTGTGTCCACTTATTCCCTCTGTTTGCTTTAACTCCTTTCGCTGATCCAATTCCATTGGTTAATCAGTCAGATAAATGGCATCCACTGTGTTGAATACAGCCTTAGCTCACAGTTCCCAAAGTTTAATGATATTCCTTGATCTCATTCTTTTCACAATACATAATGGTAAGAGGGCTCACTTTATTTAATCATGTTCAACCTACCAAACTTGACAAAGGAGCTTTAGCATCAACAGTATTGTCATTCATGGTTTTACTGTTTTGCCTGACTTTCAGAGGCAAAGCTATTCACATTGACAGTCCCCTTTAACTGAGATTAATTTTGTTAATATTCTCTTTGTACTTTATTTCATTTAGACTTATTTCTTTTACTTTATTAATCCAACAATTCCATTATTCAGGCTAATCTCCTGCACATCGCAATATCTGTAAAATAACATATTCTGCAACACTTACAATGATACATGTTAAAACCAATTTAATTCCTAACTCGAACTGAATAACTTCACTTTGTCTTATGTGGTACTGTTAAACTATACATTTTCCAGTAATCATTTAAATATTCAATGTTTCTTTCATATTTTAAATATCTTTTTACATGCATACAATGGCAAAGGGGTGCTATTCCAATCTGTTCATCAATTAAATTAAGTAATAATGGAGCAGATCTATATGTATTGACCATTCCCAAGTAGTTTATTAACTTAGAAAGAATCATTATTTAAGTTTCATTCTTTTTGTCAATTATGTCATACATATTAAACCAATCTATTAATGGAATGCCTCTTAACTTTAACAATAGTGTTCAAATCTTCTTTATCCCTTTCTCCACTTTTGGATCTGAAGAATTCAAAGTGTACATTATACATATCTGCAACAATCTTTATTTATAATTCCACAATTTTGTTGAACTGTTTTAACTCTGTAGTACATGCTGATGGAGAATTTCCTATTTTTCATTTTCCTAGTTTATTTGAATGATTTAATAATGACTTCCCATAACAATATACTTCAAGCTAGCACTTCCCATAAAAATATACTTCAGCCTAACACTTCTCCTAATAATATACTTCAAGTTAGCACTTCACATAATAATAAACTTCAAGCTAGCACTTCTACTACAGACAAACACAAGGTTATGCTGCTTAATGCTAGGAGTCTAAATCAGAAACTGCACTCACTGGAAGCATTCCTTACCTTGGAAGATAACAATGTCTGTGCAATCACAGATACATGGTTCAAGACTACAAGGAGAATCCCAGCCATGCAATGCTACAATGCCTTCCACATGTTTAAACCTCAAAATGAGCATGAAAGAACTAAAGGTGGAGTTGTATCCATCTTCATTAAAGACAAATACACTTCAAGACTGGTCAAACAGTACAACTCCCTACAGCTACTCCAAGTCCAACTAACAGTAGGTAACCCCCTTTCCATATCATTGTTAGCTATAGGTCCCCTACCATGAAGCATGAGAACTACTTTGCCTACCCGGACCTACTGGTCCCACCACTATATAGCTAAACACTTTGATTGTGGTTGATTTTAATTATTCTTCCATTGACTGGGAGTCATATATGAGCACAAATATGCTTGCCCTAAAGTTCCTGGACTTGTTAACACAAATGCTCTAGAGCAGATAGTCTGCACCCTCACAAGGGCCTTGAATGTCCTAGACTTAGTACTCACCAACATACCTGTGCACTACCCCTTGTGTGTTGCCCTCCCTGGTAAGGTCTGATCATAAATTAGTCTCATTCGAAGTAATGATCATACCTGACCTCCCCCCAAGAACAAAAGGGATTAAACATTTCTGCAAAGCAAAATATAGCATCCTAAGCAATGGCATAAATAGTTTCAAACCTCCTGCTACCACTGCAACAATGACTCCTGTATAGAGGTGCACACAAATACCCTGTATAAACACCTATACAAATGTATAGACTCAGCTGTATCTGAACAAATTAAAACTAGGTCCTCACAAAAAAACAAGCCACCTTGATGGACATCAAGCATAAATAGGTTATACAACAAGAGGAAGAAACTAATTTCTAAGAATAGGAGGAAAAGGAGGAAACTGACTCAACGGATGAAGGACACCCTCCACAGCTTGAACAAGTAAATTAGACATCATGTAAGTCCTCTGAAGCCAGTTACAAAGCTAAATTAGCATCCCTAGCTAAGATAATCATTAGGCATTCTTTAGCCATGCCAGAAATCTAAAAGGGAAGGCCCAGCTTTGTGCAGAACCAGTAGTGGACAGTACCACTCATACTGACCCTGAGGACATTTCCAACCTGCTTGCAGACAGATTTGGTACAAACTTTACCCCCCTGTCCCCACCAGACATTCCCCAAAGCATACCTGTCACCAGTCATCTACCAAGCATTTCCAAAGAGCAGGTAATAACTTCACTCTCCATGGACAAAAACACAGCCTCTATGGAGCTGTATAACATCCTAGGTTGCTTACTAAATGGTCTAAAACAGGACCTAGCAGAACCATTTGGCAGTCTCTTCAACCACAGTTTAAGTACTAGCTTTGTCCTAACAGAGGGGAAAACAGCAACAGTAATTCCCTTGCAAAAAGGGGGTCCATTAACCAACCCTGACAACGATAGACCCATAAGCCTAACCAGCCTTATCTGCAAGGCCATGGAGACAATCATCATGGACCTTATCAACAAAGACATAGGTGACTTTTAAGCTCTTGACCCGACCCAATTTGGCTTTGTTACGGGTAGATCATGCTTATTAAACCTGGTGGACTTCTTCAAGAATGTTACCAAAGTCCAGGATGAAGACAAAATAGTACATACAGCCTATCTTGACTTAGCTAAGGCTTTTAATACAATCCCCCTGTGACGATTGGGGAGAGATGGACGAAGGCTGCCAGCCTAGTCAAATAGAATTTGATATATAATTCTGGCATTTGTAAATAAATGTAAAATACAGACTTGTGTTTTTAAATGTAAGAAAACACTGTAAAATGTGAACTTCAAAATTGTTGCAACATTGCCATCTGCTGTAAGGAAAACCGAGCCAAGTATTTCGAATGTGTCTTTTTAAGTTGAAAAGATCTTATGAATCTCTTTAATGTTTTGAAAGTCGGTTCCAGTGTATCTGAATGGTTTCATGCCCATTGTTTTAAGGCTAAAGTTTATGACCAGAATTTAAATGTGGAAGGTACTTTATTGCTCTAGTTTATGTTAGAATATACATGTGAAATGTCTTCTATTGTTGTAAGTTTCTGTGCATGTGTTAGATTGCTAAATAATGCAGTTTGTTTGCCTGGGAAAACCTAAGTGTCAAAAATGATGTAATTTGGGGAGGGACTATGTAATGTTTAAATAATATTTCTCAGAAGAGACTAGAAAGCATTTTGATCTTGATATCCAACTTATCAGCACTCAGTCTTGTGCTCACATGTAAGTTTTAGCATTCTGACTTCTTGTAGGAATAGTTAAAGCTAGTAAAGTTTAATTAGATATTTTTCTTTGAAATCAGACCTGTCCTACTGTATTATTTTAAGTTTCTGTGTGATCTCTGAACTCTTAGATATCTCTGTGGTGTAGTAGTTTTGTCTTGTGTTTTAATTATTTATTATTAAATATTTGTAAAACGTTCTATCTGTGGCTGATTTCTGTAGAGATAAGCTCTAGAGTACATTGCATATTTATAGTGGTTATTGTAATAGGCCACTCTGAAGTAGGCCTTGACTGTTAGTCATACTTCCATTGGATAATAATATTGCACAGTAATAATTGGACACCCTTTTAAGGGCCTTTTAGTAGCTGATATTATTAGTTGGGTGGTGGCAGTAATTACTACTGTATAGTCTGGGTAAAGGGGCACAGCTGAAGAATCTGTGTCAGCCTTTCCCAGGAGTGTCTGTAAAGTAGTATAAATACTTATCTCAAAGTGTGTGTATGTAGTGTCAGCTACTTGGCAGGGACACAAAGCACTGGTTGGACAGAGAGGGTACTGGAGGTTTTAGCTTGCCCAGCTAGGCTGAGACCTGGACCCTATAGCTGTGCCAGTGGGGAGTCTTATTGGGGAGCTGGTGAACAACGGAGCAACCAGCCCCAGACTGACTGTGATCTCTGTGTGCACTTAAGGGAAATAGTACTTTACTGTGTGTATTAGTTATCCTTTCCTCTTCTTTGAGATGACCTCCCTGGTGTTAGTGGTGAGGATTGAGGTTCCTTGATTGCTGGGCCAAGGCACGGTCATCACACCCCCACTCAGGCATCATTGAAAAACGCACCCAGCTGGGAATTAACCCATATGTCAGTAGGTAGGAAGCCAGCTGGGTCACTGACAGAAGGCAATAGTCAAAGTTGGGGATTCCACCTCTACCAGCAGACTATTTACCAGTGGTGTACCACAAAGATCTGTGCTGGACCCCTACTTTTTGGAATCTATTTCTCAGAAGTACAGGTGAAAATAGATGGCCTGTGGCTTACCAAGTTTGCTGATGACTGCAAACTGGGTGCAATTGAGTCCCCAGTGATCTTGACATACTACAAAAAGGACTTACACAGACAAATGACTGTTGCCAAAGCAACCCCTAGACTTAAACTGAACACAAAAAAGGGTTATCATCCCTTTCAGCAAAGGAGAACTCCCTGCAAATTACAATATTAACAGCAACCCCCATAGATCAAATTCTGTGGTGAGATATTTGGGAACACAGGTTGATAGCAACCTTAACTTCAATCACCATGTGTTCACCATGATAAGGAAGGCCTTCTATGTTGCACATCTCATAAGTAAGGACATTGCATCCAGAAATAAGGATGTTATAACTCCCTTGTACTCAACCTTCATCAGACTACTAATAGTCTACAACATTCACTTCTGTATGTACCTCACCAGACACCTGCAGCAGCTGGAGAGACCTCAGGGGTTTCTCACCAAGAAAAGTCATGGCCTTCAACATATGACCTACATGGACAGACTGAAGGCCCTGTCACTGTACTCTGTATCTTATAGGCTGCTGAGAGGTGACTTGCCTGCCATAGAGAGCAGTCTCAGACCTGCCCTAATGGAAATGCTGCACACCTACAAGTTAAAGGAGACTAGATTAACTTACTCTTTGGATCTTAACCTAGCCTGCAACATTAATAGGACATGCTGCAGAGACAGATATGTCTCCTAGAGCTTGCCACTCCTTTGGAACAAACTTCCAATTCACATAAAACAGAGCTACTTAATGACCCTATTTAAGAGTAACATAAACAACTGGATGGGAGACTATAAATTTACCCCAGGGCTGTCATCTATGTCCCTTTCTGATAAGGGCAGCCGATGTTGATCGTAAACTCTCACTACAAATATAGACCATACAAATTAGTCAATAAGGGAACAAGGGTATAACATGGCTAGGCTTATAAAGGCCCTAAGACCAATAGCCTAGTAATGTCCTATGAACCTGTTAACAATAATACTCCAATATACTTCAAGCTAGAACTTCCCATAATAATATACATCAAGCTAGCACTTCCCATAATGATATACTTCAAGCTAGCACTTCCCATAATAATATACTTCAAGCAGTCACTTCCCATAATGATATACTTCAAGCTAGCACTTCCCATAATAATATACTTCAAGCTGGCATGTCCCATAATGATATACTTCAAGCTAGCACTTCCCATAATAATATACTTCAAGCAGTCACTTTCCATAATGATATACTTCAAGCTAGCACTTCCCATAACAATATACTTCAAGTTAACACTTCACATAATAATATACATCAAGCAAGCACTTCTTCTAATAACACATATGTTAGTTTTTGTTTATTTTTTCAATGCAGTACATCACCTTGAGTCCTTTCAGTTGAGAATATTTAGTCCTCACTGCTTGTCAGTCATTTTAAGTTTATGATTTTATGCTAAATAGACCCTGGATTCACTATGCTCTGCAAGGCATGCAGGATCAGTGCAGGAGCTCTAGCAGGCAATATGTCTGCCATGAGATCCAGGAACAGCCTGCAGGGGCATGCCTGAGAGCTCCTGTACTAATCCTGCACAGACGAAGCCCTTCTATGCAAATCACCCCATTTGCAGAAGAAATCCATGCGAATGAGGTGATTTTGCGATCCAGGAAGCTTGCAACCGTCCGTGCAGAACTAGTGCAATCAGCAGAAATGTTAGTAACCGAGTACATTTCTGCAAAATCCAAAACGGAGCTGTGACAGCTCCAAATAAAGGCTACATATCATTGAGGAAGCATGCCAATGGCCAAGTATAAGGCCATTGGCATTGTAAACAAAGCAAACTATTAAAAACAAAATCAACTTTTATTTTTTTATCGCCGATCTCGGCTGTTTAAGCGTAGGGCAGCGGTGCACAAATGGGATCGGGGAAAATAATAAAATAAACCTAAAATAAGCATTCTAACTAAAATCAGTATTCTGCCATGCAAGTCAATGGCAGGCAGAAGACAATCTAACCAGTGAGTAGTGGTTGCTAAGGGGGTAGGCTCAGTGTGAGACATGTAACTATGCATTAGCAGGCAATCCTATGCAAATGAGGGGAAGGATAGTGAATCCCAGTTTTCCCCAGCATGTGAGTCAGGTCCCAACAGTGTAAGAGTAAGAATAGCCTGGTGCAAGCCTAGGAGTTAGGTGACATCATGGGGGGATGTCAGGCATATTGTAAGTGGATTGGAGTCCTGTGGCTCGGGTTTGCTCCAAGCTTAGCAGAGCTTAGCTAGGAGGTGTGTCTAAACCTGAATAGCACTCTTTACAAAGCCTAAGTGCACCGGGATTTATAGGAAGAAATAAGAGGTTAAACAGGAAGACAATTGGAAGGGAAAACAGCAGTAGGAAGGTAATCAATGAGAACTAGCTTAGCTTGCAGGTGAAATGTATCAGAATCAGCCAATTACACAGGCAGCAGACCAGCCCAGCCCAGAACACTACCATAAGCTATGCAAACACCTACCCCTCTGTTTTTTCCCACACTCTACACCACCGGTGTATACAAGTGGGGAAACTTTAACAAACAAACTTAAAAATGAGAAGGGCTGCATCAGGCAACATAGAACAACACGTGCAAGAGGCTGAGGGTGGTGAGAATGTGAATGCTGTCGATCAACCCACAGTGAGGAGACAGAAAAGAGTGTACAGACCCAGGGTAACCTACCAGGGGCTACATGAGCTGGAGATAGTGGAGTGCTATAGGGTGGACAGAGACCTCCTAGAGCAAATTGTTGCACTGTGCCGGCCACACCAAATTGACCGAGCGGAACCCATCCCAGTGGATACCAAGGTGTGTGTAGGCCTAGGAATACTAGCCACAGGTACCTCCCAAAGCTCAACTGGTGATATCATGGGGATCTCACAAGCATCAGCATCCAGAGTATTCCACCAGTTCCTGGATGCCATGTCAGCACATGCCAGTGAGCACGTATATTTCCATAACACCCGTGAGGTGTTGGCCAGCAATATGCGTCTCTTCCACCAAACAGCAGAATACCCTGCAGTAGTGGGTGCTATAGACTGCATGCACATATGCATCAAAGCACCACCTAGTGATCAGGGTAGGGCCTACATCAACCACAGGGGAATCCCCTCAATCAACTGCCAGGTTGTCTGTGATGCCCGGGGCATTATAATGAATGCGTGTGCTGGCTGCCCTGGAAGCTATGGTGATTCTCACATATGGCATCTGACACAGCTGTACCAGAGATGTGCCAATGGGGACATCCCCTATAGTCACTTAGTGGGGGATGCTGGTTACACACTGGAGCCGTGGCTTATGACACCCATCAGAAATGCACACATACCTGAACAAGAATGCCATAATCAGGCACACGCACAAACCAGACTTATAATACAGCATGGGTTTGGAATGCTCAGGTCATGGTTCTGGTGTCTGGACACATCCGGTGGAGCCTTGCAGTAGTCACCAGCTACATATACCCAAATTGTTATGGTATGTGCCATGCTACACAATATGATCCTGCAGAAACAGCCACAGCAGGAACAGCATGGGGCAGGGCCACACAGCCCCTCACCAATGCCAAGGCCTGCACAGGAACAGAGTGATTCAGAGGAGGAAAAACCTGAGCCTGCCCCAGTAGGCAGATGGAAGCATGCCCATTATGCCGAGGCCATGGCAAAGAGACAGTGCATAGCACATACATTGAAACAGTAGGGACCCAGGGAATGACACCTCTCTCTGACTCACATATACAGTAAAAGGGATGCCAAACATGACACTACCTGTGCCCCACCATGTATAGGGAGTATACTATGTGCTTCGAGCATAGGCACCCCTCCAGCACCATCTGCAAGTCTGGCACACCCTCAAGGTAAATCAATCAACCTACCAATTGCCAAGCATAGTAGAATGTGTCGTTACCTGTATCTATGGTATGGATGTGAGCATAAAAGGGAATTGGGTGGCTGAATGTGATGGCAGTAGACAGTGGACACCCATAGTGGCACCATGACATCTGCAACATATACTGGACTCACCATAGTAGCCAGTACTACACAGGGTGACAAAACCCACTGCAAGACATTTGCTGAGCAACATGTGTGTTCATATGACTCACAAATGCCAGTCAGGGCAGTTCATATACCCAACAACAGTCTCAGCCAGCAGGACAGGTGTAGACAAATACAAACAGAGCCTGTGTTATGGCCCCTTAATGATGGCTATGGTTAACCTCCCCCTCAAGCCTATACAGACAGACTACAGCAGATCAGGCAGTGGGATGACAGTTCTGAAGGGTAGGAAGTCAGACACTAATATGTAGGGCAACCAAAACTACGAACTGTAGTACACTGGTATGCCTGTAGTCAGCATGATATGTAAGAATACAGAATGGGATGGAGTACCTGACATACCAGTACAACCATAGCAAATGTTTACAAGTGTCAGGTGTGCCCCCCCATCCGACGTAGTAATGTAATAGCCAGGTGTGCCCCTCATCCAATGTAGTAATGTAATAACAGTCAAGTGTGCTCCCCAATCCTGTGTAGAAATGTAGAAATAGTCAGGTGTGCCCCTCCATCCTATGTAGAAATGAAGGAACAGTCAGGTGTGCCCCCCCCACTCCTGTGTAGAAATGTAGAAGCAGTCAGGTGTGTCCCCCCTGCTATGCAGAAATGTAGTAACAGTCAATGCCAAATGATCGATGGATACCCTGCAGAGACAGCATGCTACCTGTCGGTGTACAACACAAAGGTCAGCACTGAAGCACAAACTACTTGGACTAGATCCACACATTCAGTACAGATGGCCATACTGGGCATGTTCACACACAGAGAAGTCAGTCAACAACATATTGAAAGGTCATACTGGGCATGCTCACACACTTAAACACATGAAGGTCATGTCTGCAAACACCAGTGGACCAGACATATCTGGCAGTCGCAGTTGTTAGTGCAGACACTCATTAGCATGCACCACTCATGCCTTGCACACACAGTGGATAGAAATACAGACATATATGTCAGGACAACACACTATAATAAGCCAAAGGTAGACATACATAAATGTGTGGAAGAAGGTGACTGTGACAAGGAGTCATCCAGGCCTGTCCCACCCAGCACAGAGCCAAAGGGCCCCAAACACATGAGTTGCAGATGTCACTCACTGCAGATACTAGCCACCAGTATCTGTCAGCATTACAGACTATGTGGTGCATGTGCCAGCTGTGCAACATGACTGTACAAGGAAGTAGTCCTCTAGCAGCTGTATACACGTACCTGTGAAATACAACCCTGTGTGTGCCCACATGTGGTGTGTCAACCCCTAGATAAATGGGTTATGGCCCATGCACACACACATTGCCCTCCTCATAGCCCTACTATGTTAGGCCTGCTGAGGTCATCCACTGTGAATTGCACCTTTGGGAGTGGTGTAGCCCAGTAATCTCTGTGGTGCATCCCATAACTGCGTACTGCTGTAGTGTGATAATCTAGTTAGGTAGGAGCTCTAATCCAGACTTGACAACTGTGTTTGTGTGCATGTCTGACTGTGTAGAGAGCAATGCTTTTTTAGGGTAGTCACACTCCCTACAATCCAAATGCTCAACTATGGCAAGGCTGCTGATGTCATCCACCTAGAAATACACCTCTAGAAGATCACAGCCCAGTAATCTCTGTAGCGCGTCCTGTAATTGCATGCTGTTGTAGTGTGATAAAGTAGTTAAGTAGGTGTTCTAATCCCAGACATGACAAGTGTGGTGCCTGTCGGTGTTGAGAGCAATGCTTTTTAGGGTACTTACACTCTATACAATTCATATGCTCAACTTTGGCAAGGCTGTTGATGTCACCAACTTAGAAATACACCTCTGGGAAAGCTGTAGCCCAGTAATTTTTGTAGCACGTCCTGTAATTGTGTATTGCTGTAGTGTGATAAAGTAGTTAGGTGTTCTAATCCCAGACATGGCATGTGTGTGTGTCTGTCTGTGTAAAGAGCAATGAGTTTTAGGGTACTCACACTCCATACAATTCATACGCTCAACTTTGGCAAGGCTGTTATGTCATCCACCTAGAAATACACCTCTGGGAAAATTGTAGCCCAATAATCTTTGTAGTGTGTGCCATAACTGTGTACTGCTATAGTGTGATCTAGAACTCTGGTAGGGTTCCATCCCCACCCATGGCAGTTCTGGATATTTTGTGTGTGTTTCAGTGTCTGTGTACCGGAGTAATGCATTATAGGCTACTCACACTCAGTACATTTCAAATGTCCTACTTTGGCAATCCTGCTGATGTCATCCAATGTAATATACACCTTTGGGGAAGGAGTTCTCCAGTAATCCCCATGATGCATCCTATAACAGCCCCATGCTGTAGTGTGATATAGACGTCAGTCAGGGGTTCTATACCCGCACATGTTGATTGTGGATGTTTTGTGTGTGTGTCATTGTCTGTGTAGGGAGCAATGCATTTTAGGCTAGTCACACTCACTACAATTCAAATGTCCTACTTTAGCAATCCTGCTGATGTCATCCAATGTGATAGACACCTTTGGGGAAAAAATACTCCAGTAATCATGGTGGCGCATACTATAACTGCATTGTGCTGTAGTGTAATAAACTAGTTAGGTAGGGGTTCTGCTCCCAGACATGACAGGTGCAAGTGTGGGCATGTGTGAGTGTGTTTGTAACTCGTATCCTATGTGGAGGTGGGTGTTAGATAGGGGTTCTACTTCCAGAACTAACAGGTGTGCATGCGTTTGTCACATGTGCCCGGTAAGAGTGTATGACACCTGTGCCCAATGTGTGGTGGATTTTGCATATTTCTTATATGGTGGCCCTACTATATATCACAATGTCCACCATACAGGGATAACAGATGTGAAACAGCTGAGAGGCTGGGGTGCAAAGCCATACCCATACATGTGACATCAATGCCAGGCAATCACAGTTAGCATCTCCAGTATTACCCAGAGTACACTCTCGACCCATGTCTCATACACACACGCATGCCTAGGCAACAGCCAATATGTGGGTAGTACACTGCATATTGGCCACTGATACTAACTATGGAGTGATAGCACATCTGATGATAATCTGTGTTCACAACATGGGCCAGACACCCCATGTACAGTTCCACATGTCACTGTGCATGCATGTGGGAGGTGTGCACATCCCAGACACCGTCCATGTTATGGACTAAGGAACACATACATGGCAAGCGATGCACAGCATTAGCCACACACAATAGTCACCTATCTGACTGGATGGGGGATACAAAACTCACCTGTGTGGGCAAATACAGACACTACAGCCCTGAGCCACAATGCAGACCATTGTCATGTGGCCTGATGCCAAGGTATACCCATCACCTAGCCTTGTATAGCCATCTGGCACAGTTGGCCACCACACACCCGTGCAGACATACACCCATGCATGTAAGTACTGGCACCCTGTGTGCTTGTGTGTGTGTTATATGATGCGTATGGTCACATCCACACTCACTAAAACTCCCATTGGCATACTGACGCATACTGTCCGATGTCAGACACCTCCCCATACCCTTTGCCCATACAACCTCCGTATGACCCATGTGGTGCATGTGATACCTGCACATTGATGTGTTGTGGCAATCCCACTACTGATGAAGTGTAATCCTGGCCCTGCCAAGTGTGTCAGTGTGTGTGCATCCCTGTGAGAGTCCGGCTGTGTTGACGCCGGCACCTGTTCATGCGGACAGGCACATGTACGTCACCTTCTGTATAGTTACCACATCCCTGTTGCAGATGACACTCACCATCACATATATGTTCTGAGGGCTCCATGACAGATAACCTATGTGGTGCATCCAATAACTGCATAGAGCTGTGATAGCACTACATAGCAGGGGTTTGTGACACAAACATGCTTATGTTTTACTCTCCCACCCCTCCCTGACTTGTTTTTGCCTCTGTCTGCCGCTCTCACACCCTCTCTGGTGGATGTGGGAACTACACCTGCTTTGCTTAGGCAGCAGTATGTGTATTTTAAGTGATGCTCATGATCAGCTGATGGCCTCTGCATGAATTGCAGCCCTCCTCTAGCTTATTGCATGTGGAACAACTGTGGTAACAGTCCCATAGCCAATTGCATGAGAACACACTCCAATATCTAGGAACATCATGTTGGTGTTGGCCCTTTTCATTCACTGTGAGCAGGAACTAGATCTGTTGTTTGGCAAACAACATCTCAGATGGATTGGAGATTAACCTCTAACAACATACACTGTGTAAACAGGGCAACACACAGGAGAGAGATGTGCCTGACCTGACTACAGACTGTAAGTGCTGGTATACTGCATTTGGTGTAATGCTGGTTTAACCATTTTTTACTTTCTCTTTTGGGTTTCTAATACCATGACAGGAATGGACCCCATTCCTAAGTCAAAGTACGATTAAAGTTCATGAAATTAGTATTGTTTCACTTTTTGATGTTAGCCAAAAGTGCTCTTCACAGCACCCGCAATGTGCCCTGTAATGACTACTCTTGCATTTCGTACGGTGTTACATGAATTAGTAACATATCTAAATATGATTGTAAATTCTTTCTTATAATACCAGTTGCTCGTACTACTATTGGAACTGTCTGGGTATCTTTCTTCCACATGGTTCTGAGTGGATATGGCTGTCCTACATGTCTCAATACCTGCCATGTCAGTTCTATGTTTATGAGGAATCCCCATCTGCAGGGTCATATGCATACTGAGCAGTGTTGTGCCTTTGGTTTCATGTGTTAACCACAGTGCATCTATCTGTGGAATGCAGAAGGTAGTGTGAGGGGTGCTGTCTGCAGATGGTGAAAGCTGTGACAGTTACTGACTTCATATCCTTCATAGGACATATGTTGCGACAACCCTGTTACAACAGTAACATATGTTGCAACAACCCTGTTACAACAGTAAATGTATGAGGTTATCACAGCAACATGCCAATATTGGCCCTGTGTATGTGCTTCCAGACCCAACTCTGTCATCCTTTGTGCATATGTCATGCATGAAGAGGTGCATATGTGCTGTACACCATAATTAGTGTCATCATATCTGATAACAAGCCAGTGAGATATCAGACTGCTACACATGTTATGTATAGTAGGGGTTATATTTGACGACATAACTTGGACATACTATGGTTGTTTGTAGAGTACTGAGGTATATGTACTTCTGGTGAATGTCAACAGTGTGTGTATTGTTAATATATACCTTGACCTGTGTGCAGACTGTGGTAGTTGTCCTTCTCCTAGGTTCTGTCCTATCTGATATTACATGCTACTCCACTGTATGTTACCGTATTGGCTTTCATGTTTGTAGGGCCATACACACACATGTCCTTTACCACAGTCTACCAACAGATCAAACTATGTAGTGGCCCAGTATATGTTGGGTTAGTATGGGAGTGGCACATATGAGGATGGTGTGGAACAGATAGTGCATATACTGTAATATTATGCTAGCTTGCCATATGTGGCTGTGGCTGTGTTCTCATTGGTTGTGGCTATGCACTTTCACACAGGTCTATCTTACCCTGTGCTGTGACATGCCTGTACAGCCTGCTATATATGCAGGTACATGTGCAATACCCCACAGGAGATGTAGGTCAGTGTTGAGCCAGTTTGCCTGTAGCCTGCACAGTGCATTGTTACATGCCTAGCAGCTTAGTGTCCTTACCCAGTGAGATGTCATGTGCAGATACTTGCGAGATGTACTGCTGCTGGGCCTCCCTTAAAAGTCATGTATGTCAGACAGAGCAGTGGGATGCTGTACAGATTTATGTCAATATCTAGTGGGTAGTATGTGTCCATGGCACCCTTGTACCAGCAGTTATTATGTGTCAGGCCAGACATAGGGGTATGAATGTATAACCTATGTTGGCATATGTATACCTGTTGGTATGTGCTATATCCAGCTACATGGCTGTTAACATTCATATTGTCAGGCATGGTACACATGTTTTGCACTAAGGGGTTCTGTGTATACCCCTGGACCGTACAGGGTGTGTCAGAATGTCTACACATTTTGGCCAATATCTCTGCTGCAGTCGACAGGGGCAGTACATGCTAGCAGCAGTACTTTATTATGATGTCTGTAGGATGTCTGTCAGTAGCCAATGGCACACATGTGGAAAGCAGATGTGACCTCCCACACACACCATGTCTGTGAAGACAATCCCAGTTACAGTAGCAATAGTATATGGAACTGTAATAGTACACAAATAAAGGTTTTCCATTCATGCAAACCTGTGTGTGGTGTTTTTTCATATGACCTCTCTGTGGGTATATGTTGCAGGCAATGATTGTCATTTGTATGGGAGGCCCATACAGTGTCCAGTTGTTCAGGTGTGAACTGTAGGCATAGTGGCTGTTCCATATCTTGCGCACCTTCTACATATGTATCTTACTGTACATATCACTGCGTGTGTATGTGTAGTCACATGTATATATATATATATATATATATATATATATATATATATATATATATATATATATATATATATATCTGTATCTGCATATATATGTGTGTGTATATGTTTCCTGGGGATGTTTATAGCTTCCACATTTTCACATTTTACATTTCCTATGGGAGCCAGACTGTACTGCATGATATATTACCAATACCAGCCTGACATCATACAGGTGGGAAGTAGTACTGTTAACATTTTGTGCCCATGTCATGTCAGATCCTGGTTATGGGATCAGCAACACTTGGTAGTGTATTGCAGGGCAGATGTGTTTGGCTGGGGGGGGGGTATGCCTATTCATACAAGACGTATATTGTTTGGGGCCTCTCAACCCCATTAACGGTGCATGTGGGCATATTTGTTTTTGTTAATGTACCCTTGCTATCTACAGATGTATGGCAACATATACCTATATAGATATATATATCAGCTTACATATGTATGACTATGTCAGTATATACCTACATAGCTATACACCTGCGTATACATATGTACCTTGCTGTGTATAATTAGGCATATAGGTGTAGAAATATATATGTGTCAATGTATGCATTTGCATGTATATATGTTCATATATATATATATATATATATATATATATATATATATATATATATATATATATATATATATATATCTACTTATATAGATATGTTGTATCTGTTTAGATATTAATATATTTACACACACCCACATACATCTAGAAGTGGGTATACATTCTCTGTACTGTTGCAGGACTGGGTTGGATAATATGTTTCTGAAAACATCAGATTTATGTAAGTTTGTCATCGATTAGTGGTAAATCACTTTGTCTGTGTTGTGCAGAGTTCTAGGTTTGAGCCTTGCAGCGGCTGTTTATTTTGCTGCTAAGCAGAACACAGGCCGTTGGATATAGACTGCTTAGTTACTTTACAGCAGTTGTAAGCGGGTGTGCACGTGTTTGCATGCAGGTAAGCACAAATACCTTCCAGCTACAGTTTCTTATACTCAGTTAGCTTCCACATTGCTTAATCTGTGCTGGCAGTGCTTACCCCCACGCAAATGCACATAAACACACTTACTAGTGCTTAAATATGCTTACTACTGTTTATTTGTGCTTAAACATGCTTACTAGTGCCTTATTCATTATGACATTGACACTTCACATATGCATTTCTTGCAGTACTCCAGTTCATACATAGATGTTATTTAGTGAGTTTGGCAACAAAAATATTGGTCATAACGTGCTTTGCCATGTAAAATGGAATGTGCTGCAGTGGGGCACGAACCAGGAATGGCTGCTCTTAAGGTGAATGCTCTGCCCTCTACACTATTGCTATGCTGCTTCATTTGCATAGATCTTCCTTGTTATCCTCTTCAGCCTTTTAAGCACCTTTAACCATAGCTAAGCTACGAGCAGACCCGCGCACCTACGGTTAGCTTTACTCAGGTTTTAAAATAAAAAATAAAAGGGTTTCTTCATTTTATTTATATCTACTGTTGTTGTTGTACACTTGGGGGACTGTTGGTGGGGATATGCGGACACCTATGAGTGGTCTTGCTCATTCCTTACCTCTTTCTGCTGTTCTACATTGCAGGGGCATGTTTATTGCTCTCAGACACATCCCCTGCACTCATACACACTCCATGTAAGCCTAGGAGCTCAGGCAGCACGCCTTCATTGATATGCATGGCACGCTGCTGTCCTGCTCCTGAACGGGCACTTCCATGCAGGACTACGCTAGTTCTGCATGGAAGATTGGTGAATCTGGGGGAGAGTATCCTCTTTGGCAAATGTTTTAGTAAAATAATATGAGTTCACGGACTTAGCTCTCTCCTCTTCCTTTTGCAACTAAGAAACATATCTCTCAAATTGTATTTTCTTCTTAAGTCTCTGTTTCATACAATTCTGCTTTGTCTGTTTTAATTTATTCACAAACTTTGAATTCTATCTGCTTAACTTTTTTCTCTAT
Organism: Protopterus annectens; assembly: GCF_019279795.1. Lineage (NCBI taxonomy): Eukaryota > Metazoa > Chordata > Ceratodontiformes > Protopteridae > Protopterus > Protopterus annectens. The sequence continues at coordinate 871,561,848 of NC_056727.1, read as the reverse complement.
TTGCAGTTGTCTCTCATTATCACATTTTGTTCTAATTAGATGATCATTCTGTTTCTTTAAAGCTTCTACTTTGTCTTCCAATTTCTGACTTTTTATCATATCTTTTTATCTAGACAAAAATCCAGTTACATATAGAATTGTTCTGTCTTGGCTATCTTTGCCCTTTGATATTTCTTATTTTTAATTCTAGTCACATATTCACAAAATAAGTTAAGATCTATGCCTTTTCCTATCATGTTACCATTCTTATCCATGATAAGTTTTAAATATTATTTAATAAACATATTACTTTTCTTTATTATAACTCAGAATTAGGCATGTTACTTATTACAGAATCAGCAATACTTTTCAAGATTGTGCCTTGGTCTTAGATAGTTTCCATTTTCCAGTAAATCCTCATTTGAAATAAAAATCAAGAGGTTTGTCAAGATCAAGATAACAGATAGAACACAATGAAATACACTGTATACAACTAAAATCAAACTGTAGAGTATGCCAGCAGTTTACAACTGACGCCCGCCAAGGGAGCCCGCAGGATTTTTTGCAGGGGGGTGCAAACCCAGAGCCCCACCCACATAGCTCACCCCGCCCCCTGCCAACACAGCCGCCAAGTCCACCCACCCCAAGCCCGCCCACATCCATTCCAGTGTCCCATTACTTGGCTATTTCTCCCCATTTACTGTAGACACTGTTCAAATCTGTGTGCATACTGTTTTATGCTTTAGTTCTACAATGATTACAGGCAGTTGGATTTAATTTACAACTTTTATTTCAAACATTATAGCCCAAACACTGAGACATTTACTAAACCTAAACAAAGCAATAGTCTTACAATGAAAACAGACTTGGCATTAAAGCTTCTCTACTTTTGAAACTCGCATTCAATGAAACAGCATTGAAACCCACATTCAAAGAAAATGCATCTGGCCAGTGGCAGGTTATTTACCTTTGAACTGTTTTCAAGCAATAGGCATTTACAACTTTTATTTCAAACATTATAGCCCAAACACTGAGACATTTACTAAACCTAAACAAAGGTCTTACAATGAAAACAGACTTGGCATTAAAGCTTCTCTACTTTTGAAACTCACATTCAATGAAACAGCATTGAAACCCACATTCAAAGAAAATGCATCTGGCCAGTGGCAGGTTGTTTACCTTTGAACTGTTTTCAAGCAATAGGCTCCTTGCACACCGTTAGGGCCATGCAAAAGTTATTAGATTTACCTGATTGTATTAATTATAATATATAATTGAATTATATCCCTTGTATTATACAGCAGCACTTGTTTGAGTGACTCTGCTGAAGTAAAAGTAATCTGAATAATTCCACATTAAAGATATCTGAAACTAATGAAGATGTTGTTGCTGTATATTTCAGTGTTTCATCTACAAATTCAGTGCCTGTTGCGTCAAAGAATAAATTGCCTATGTTAAATTAAAAAATGGTAAGCTGGTATATTGCAATAGAAAATGGATGACAAGCTGAAAAACAGGTTCATAGTTATTAGGCATCTCATCCAAAGGAGGGCATCCTGAGGACTGCAGCATACAAATGTATATGCTGTAGGAATAGAACCTCAAGCCTTTACATTAAGATGCAAGTATTCAACTTGTGGTGCTACTAACATAGCTTTAAAACGTTATACCACAATAGAGATACCATTTGCTAAACAAAACAGTTGCACATTGTAAATAGACTTGGCATGAGCAGCAGTGAACTTAGCTTCCCTTAAAACTCACAGTTCCTTGAAAATGCACTTGAAAATTCCACCTGTTAACTTGGGCATTTCACTTTCTCACAAACATACCACACCCTCAAGGCCTCAACCTTAGTGCAAGAAATCTGGACAAAGCCTAAAATAAATAGGGACAGATTATAAATATGGCTCTCAGAAACTTAGAAAATTGCAAGAGTAACAGGATTTGTGTTGGTATGCATTTTCTAAATGACATGACATCTAAAACTGAAATGTCTCATTTAGCAAATTCAATCCTTTTTAGGAGGAATATGGGGCAAAAATCTGGACAGCTGAGGGTATGCTACCTCCCTCTAATACACACACCAAATAATTCTGGTCAGACAAATTAGTTCTGGGAAGGTTGCACTGAACGGCACCGTGCTTGAGCTGAAGTGGGTGAAATCCTGGTAGCCAGTGATAACTGATCTGCAGCTCAGCATTGTGGAGCATTAAAGCATTTTTAGCAGAGCATTGTTTCATCACTACCTATTGTGTTTGCACATAAGCTGTAGTTATTTTAAACATTTGCCTTTTTGATTACTACAGAGTACATTTACCCACCAGAGCTATTGTGTTTTGACTTCAGTGTGGAGCTAGTTGTTGCAGGGCTTGGCTTTTAAATAAGGTAGCAATGCTTATTTACCATATACCATTAAAGCCACCCTGACCCAACTACAAGTGTACTAACACACAGACACTGCTATAAGACACTGGTCTGCAATAAAATGTAATGAGCTTCTGAAAATACTGTAATCCTGTCCTTTTATTACAATGAATATAAAATACTTGAAATAAGGTAACAAAGCTCATAATCTTAGACCGACAAAACTACTTTTCCACACTTCAAAATAATAAAATCAAACCCTCAGAAATTTTGGAAAGGTATCTTTACTCTACTTAACCCCAACAAAACACATAAACCTACACCAGACTCAAACGCACCTGAGCAAGACTTGACTACCCAATATAACTCTTTTCATTGAATCCATTTCCAAATTAACGCCATCTTTCTCTAACACCACTACACTGCTACTACTTCCTCATTCCCATCTACTAACTCCCATCCCTCCACTGCTCCTACTACTTCATCAGCTTCATCTGCCCCTAATTCTCCCTCTTCACACTCCTTTTTCTCATTTAAACCTATACCCAACTTCTACTATAAAGAAATTCCTTATGAAACTGAAGCCATGCACCAATGCTCCTGATAACATCCCTTCTTACTTTCTTGGCAAAGCTGCTGAAACAATCGCTACCCTATTAGCATTTTAATCAACTGCTCTATCCAAGAATGTATAGTACCCCAAGTCTGGAAAAGGGCCTTTATCATACCTCTACATAAAGGTGGCAACAACAACAATGTTACTAATTTCCTCGTATTCTGTCCCCATCTCTAAACTCCTAGAAAAGTGTATCCAACTACAACTCCTTCCACATCTCTTAGATAATAACCTACTAACTCCCACACATGGAGTCAGACCACATCATAGCATTATGACCGCCCTCCTCTCCTTCCTTGAAACTGTAAATAAAGCCAGCGACTCTGGCCAAATTGTTTCTACCTACTACTGACCTCTCTAAGGCCTTTGACACACTCTCACAGCCTGCTACTAACTAAACTTTACCTATCTCCTCTTCCTTGAACTGGTTCTCCAGCTACTTATCTAACAGATCTCAAGCAGTCAAATGGAAAAAGGCCACCTCCTCATTTCTAAATGGCTCTATACTGATTCCCCTTCTCTTAAATATATTTATAAATGATTTCAACTCTATCCCATTCTCAGACATCATCCAATATGCCGATGATTCTGCTATTATCTGCTGCCACCTCTATCCCTCACTCCTAAAACTGACTCAAGATGCTTTTACAACAACTGAGCAATGGATGAAAAGGAATCACCTAGCACTCAATGCCTCTAAAACCAAATTAATGTTATTCATCCCTCTAAGGCAACTTCTTTCAATATAAACACATTCCACATCTCTAGACAAAATAATCTACCCCTGGAACTGGTGTCAGAGACCAATGGGGTCCAAATTGATACCAGCTCAAATTCAACTCCCACCTACAGTTAAATATCAAGAAAACCGGTATGCTTTACCGACAAAATCATTACCTTACACCTGCTACCAAAATCACCCTCTACCTCATTTCTTATCCCTCCCTTCTCTATGGAGCTCCACTCCTAACTAATCTACAGACCTCTCTAAAACACAACTTTCCTCTTGCTACAACAAAATTGCCAAGTTCTACCAACCACAAGTCCTCCACCCACCACTGTTCCTCTCTCCAAAAACTAAAATGGCTAGAGCTACCCAGTTATCTCACATATACTCAACTAAATCTTGCACATAAGCTCATTTTCAACCCTCCCTTTGTCCCTCCCTTTCATCAGCCTTTAAAATGCACCTTCCTGCAAGAGTATTAAGATCCAACAATCAAAATCTATTAGAAGTATATAAACCAACTAGTCCCCAGGCAAAAATCTTCTGTCTTATGGCCTTGCATGCCTTTGGAACTCCCTACCACCTTCCATTCGCACCCCCAACCATTTTATATTTAAAAGATCTCTTCACTCACATCTAGTATCCCAGTGGGAATGCTCTTGCTCCCACACCACATGCAAACTCCATCTTCTGTCTTCCTCTGTTTCCTCCTGCAACTTTCCTAATTACCCACCCTAACTCATACATATTATTATTCCTACAATAATCAGAAAGAATATACTAGGCCACACTTCCCAAGTATTGCTTCCCTAATACGTTATTGCTTCTCAGTACTTTTGTGCATTGCTTCCTAATATGTTATTATTCCTCAATATTGTCATGAAATGCTTCCAAATATGTTATTTCTCAGTGCTTTGTGCTAAATTTCCCTTTAGTCTGTATTACCTATTAATTTCATCACTAGATTGTACTCTAGTTGTATTATTTTCAAATTGTTATTTCTTGCATGATTAACTTCTGTGTAATTGTATAATTTGTATATCTATTAATAACCTACTTAGTTTTGGAGCTTTTCTCCCCAGGACTCCATTGAAAACGGGTTCATTTGGCCCAATGGACTATCCTGGCAAACCAACTGCAAATAAAATAAATAAAACTGTCATATGCATTTCAATACCCAAGGCTTATACATTATCTAGGCATGTAAATATTCTCTGCATGGCAACAACGAAAAGGCTTTCAATGCTGGTAATTCTTTAACAATATACTTACTAAAGCTTACTTGCATCTTACAATATCCGACAAGCTTACTAAAGCTTACTTGCATCTTACAATCTCCGACAAGCTTACCTGATGTTCATTAAACCATGGCTACTTAAACAGAGCAACAGGGCACTGTGACAGCATACAGTTCCAGAATAAGAAGCATAAATCAACAGTACAAAAATCTGATAGAAAACCAAAACATTTTGCAAAATCAAGGACAGATGAAAAGCCACGGTCGTATTTGTGATCTACTTTGGATGGGGGAATACTCTGCACATTTACACTGCATAACTGCTCCTTGCCTTCCATGGACACATCCAGAGCCACTACAATGGGGAGTGGGGTGCAATAAGTATGTCACAATTTGAAATGTCTCTGGCTGACAGTGATGGATCTGACACATACCTCTCAACTTCAGAGCAAGAAATCTGGACAAAGCCATACATAGAACTAGAAGTGTGACAAGCCCAAAAATAAGGCCAATTTTAAATATTGCTCTTATAACTTAAATAGAACAGGTAGATCTTGCATTAGTACAAGTTTTCTGAAGGGTATGAAATCTGAAACTCAAATGTCTGCCATTATTTTCTAACTTCAGTCTTTAATGACTTGCCACTAATTTGCCAGAAAACACAATTTTATGAAAAACGGACCAAAATGTGATGCAAAATACCTGTCAAAAAGGGACACCTTTTAATATTAACAGTTAACTTGAAGCAGCTAACAAAATAAGAGCATCCACATGCATTTCTGAAATAAAGGTAATCTATAAGTGATCATTACAGTTATATATAATTGTAAACCCTCCACATTTTCTTCCAAAATTGCCATTTTGGAGGAGGGATTATTAGGAGAGCAACATTTTGAGCCAGAATTGGGGACAATTGAGATGTTTGGATATTCCTAATCTACAAAGTGATTTGCACGTACCTCTCAACCTCTTAATGCAGGAAATCTGAACAAGGCCAAATATATTGGGGAACATACAAACACTACTAAAATTGCTCTTGTATAAGTAAAGACAGTCTTGCATTAGCATGCATTTTTCTGAAGGTTATGACATCTGAAACTCAATGTCTGTCATTTAATGGCTTCATTCCTAAATGATTTGCTAGAAAATCACAAATTTGAGAACAAACCAAAAATAAGCAGCAAATATCTATTCATTCTGCAAAGATATGGACAACTGAGAGGTATAGTTCAACCGGGGCTGTCTGAGCTTGCTACCCCCCCTCACAAAATCATGGTCAAATGGAGCCTCCCCTACAGCCATTCCAATGTCCCATTCCTTGGTTATTTTGCCCCATTTATCATAAACACTAATGTGCATACTGCTTTACTTCTGTGATGATTTAGGATTTCATTTGAAAGTTTTATTTTGCATTTTACAGCACAAACCCTAATACATATCTCTTAAAGCAATGCAGTCTCACAATGAAAATAGACCAACATTAAAACTTCTCTGCTCTTGAAACTATGCATTGAAACAGCACTGAAACCCACTTTCAGAGAAAATACATTTTGCCAATGGCAAATATTAACTCTGGGCTGTCTACAAAATCATAGGCCCCTCGAACATAACATACACATGCTCTTTGATACACCTTCCTGACTGTATTACATTATATTCCTTGTACAATACAGTACAGTTGTTAGAGGGCATTTTAAATTTATTGTTTTGAACATTTTTCCAGTAAACAATGAAACAAAAAGCATCCACTAATGACAAAACTGCCCAATTCAGAACATTTCCATCATAAAAAGTCTACTCAAGTCCACCAGTATCAGTAAAAAATGTACACAATCTCTGAAGTAGTAAACTCTACATTGAAAAAATTTGTAACTAATAAAGAGGTTGCTGCTAGCAAACACTTTATATGTCATTGTTTAATCTACAAATAAAGTGCCTGTTACTCTTGAAGAATAAATTGCTTTTGTTGCATGCAATAAAAAAATGAAAAGCTAGTAATACCGCAATAGGGAAACTGTTAACAGGTTCATAGTTACTAGGTATCTTTGCCAAAAAGACTGCAGCATCCACCCCCTTTACAAAACAATACAGCATCAGCAATGCATTTACCTACTGTGGGAGTAGAACCCACAGCCTTCAGCATCTAAAGCAAGTACACTATCTGTTGTGCTATTAACAATGCAAGCAGACTAAACACAAGCAGCACTAAACTTTTGCTCCCCTGCAGCTCTCAGCTCCTTGTAAAATCTACTCGACACCCAGCTGAACCCCTGACCTTTGCAGCACAAGAAATCTGGAAAAAGCCAAAATTTATTGGTGGGGGGGACAAAGACCAAAAACCAGGGACACATTTTAAACATTGCTTGTATAATGTTTGAAAGTTGCTAGAATAAAATGCTGCGTTACCACCATACATTTCACTGCCACGTCTTGAACCCAGGGGACCCGTGCAAAACAGTCAGAGCAACATACCACTACACTAAATAAACTGTTTTGTGAAAGATGAAGACTGAAACTTAAATAGCTACCATTTAGTGAATTCAGTTCTCACCATAGCACAGCTGTCAGCCTCTTAGTACAAAAACCTGAACAAAGCCAATAATGGGTGACTACTACAACCACCAAACATTCAGTGAATTCAGTTCTCACCATAGCTCTCAACCTCTTAGCAAATAACACACGGACAAAGCCAGTAATGGGAGAATATAGCCCCAAACATATTCAGTGAAATCAGTTCTTACCATAGCTCTCAACATTAGCAAAAACCTGGATGAAGCCAATAAATACCTGAACAAAGCCAATACTGGGTGAATACAGCCCTCAAACATATTCAGTGAATTCAGTTCTTACCATAACTCTCAACCCTAGCACAAAACCTGGATGAAGCCAATAATGGGGATTACAGTCCCAAACACTACCTAAACAAAGCCAATACTGGGTGAATACAGCCCCAAACATATTCAGTGAATTCAGTTCTTACCATAACTCTCAACCTAGCACAAAACCTGGGCCAAGCCAATAATGGGGGATACAGTCCCAAACACAGGGATACATTTCAAATATCCATCTTGTACACTTAGAAAATTGCTAGAATAAAAGCTTTTGTTAACATACACTTTCTGAAGAATATGAAGTCTGACAAGTGTGTCCATTTTTAACTTCTGTTAACCAGGAGAGTCTGACTTTGAAAAAAAAACAACAAAAGCTAAGCTTTAGCAGAGGCCCAGGGAGAAACACTCCAGACAGCCAAGAATAAAACCAGGGAACATGTAGCTGTCAGACAACAAGGACACAAATGCAGAAACCACAGATTTTATGAGGAACAGAAAAAGTATGAGGGAAAATCCTGCAACATTTTCACAAATGGTGGTGGGTAGGGAATTCAGGCTCTTGCCACTTGGGCCCCACCTTTCAGTGCCCAAATTGCTACCAAGGGGAAAGCGTCATCCACCAATCTTCCTGCTGCATTCTTATGTAAGAGAACATGACTAAAATGTACAATATCTGCTAAACAGGAACTATCAACCTGCTGCCCCAGTCAGAAGGCCTACCAAAGTGGAAGCCATAATCTGCAGTTATACCAACATGAAAACAAATGGTAAAAGCTTAACTTATTCTAAAATCTAAACAGCAATCTGCACCCTCAACTTAAAATCTTCCACAGGTAAGGAGCAACCTACATTCTCTTCTCAAAAAAGCACAATTTAAAAGAAGAAGCAACAGCCTGCACTCTGTACAACAGAAAATGAAGAGGGAGTGCAATAACCCTTTTTGGGATTTTTTTTCTAAGAGGTTTCAAACCTCTCTATTCTTGGCTTTTCTGACTTCAGTCTCCAAAATCGCTGTTCCTGCATTGTGTAGTACAGCTGCACAAACATAACGCATAAAATTCTTAACTGTATGTCTGAGCTACACCGCGGCTTCTTGACTGTAAACTGCATGATGTACCAGCTCACTGGGCCTATCTTGGGGAAGATGAACTGCCTGATCACTGGCATCTGTGGGAAATCACTGCTGGTGTATTTTATGTGTGCACCAGAAGTGATTTCGTTCTTAGGGGAATTCTCCCTTCTTTGTGTTTCTGCTACCTAGGATAACAGGCAATACCTCCAGTAAATACACAGTGAGTGTTTAACAGAGGGAGCAAGTATTCACTTTATTGAGGGCATGACAACTATTTTTTATGTATTTTATTTTATTTTATTTTTGTTCAGTTTGTTGGCATAGCTAGGGTGGGGTGAAGGAGACAGCCAGTGGCTGCAAAAGTGTTAGGGGCCATGATCAGCAGATACTGATCAGGTTTTAGTGCTTTACCTGAATTATGGCATTGCATTTTTTGCATACGTCTCAACCTCTTAGCACAAGAAATCTGTACAGAGCCAGAAGTAATGGGTGGTAATGGCCCAAAAATAGGGACATTTTTAAATATTGCTTTTATAAACTTAAAAAGCCAATAGAATAACAGGTTTTCCATTAGCATACATTTTCTGAAGGCAATGACATCTGCATCTCAATTGTCTATCAGTATTTGCTAACTTAAGTCCTCAACTGTTTATCCAAAAAACACAATATGTGTTGAGGAATAGAACAAAAATATGAAGCAAAACTCTGGACATTCTGCAAAAATCTGGACAGTTGAGAGGTATATGATTTCCCGTCGTGACTAAAGTGGTTAGCAGGGAATAGCACAGGAAGCTGTAATTGCTAGCTAGAGTTCTGAACAACAATAATGTATAGTAACACAAAATGATGTTTGATATGAAGAGAACATGTAATGTATAGTAACACAAAATGACGTTTGATATGTTGAGAACATACTTCAACTTTTGCTTCTAGGTTTATTATAGTGCTTAAGCCCTAACCACTTATACAATTATTAAATTGAAGATGTGTACTTTACTAACTGAAACTAGCAAATAAAATATCAGATAAAATTGTAGAGTTATTTACAATATAGGAGCTCTGAATACAAAGTATGTAACTAACTGAGTAACACAGTAGTGGAAGCTGTTAATGCGTGCATGCCTCACCATTATAACCATCTCTGTCATGGGCTGTATTACAAAGATCACAAATAGCACCTCAAATGTCTCCCAGCAATTAAACCCAAAGAAAGCAAAAAAAAAAACAAGTGTCTTCCAAACAAATAGCTTCATATCTGAAAAAAATTTGGTGAAGATATACGTGAATACCCACATATTCATCAACTGCATTGAAATGAAATCCAGAGCCAGTTGACCTAAGAATGCCAGATGACACCAAAATTCAATAGAGTCTCCAAAGATACAGCCCTATAGTTCCAACATAAAAATGACACCAAACCTCACAATCTTCTCCTAGAGACATCTCTAGAGAAATTTCTTAACAAGTTGATGACAGCAAAGCACTCTGAAGTACCAGTTTATGTGACCACACACAGGACTAAGGACTCAATAGTGAGATATGGTGGAAACGTTGAAATGTACCATGACAAGTTATTACATAGGATTGCAGCTCTTGAAAACAGAATCTAACATTTTGGTATCACCCACTAAAACTTGCATTGCATACAATCATAAAGGCTGTAGATGTTTATGAATTTAAATAAAAAGGTTAAAGTTTCTTACAGCATTAATATTAATAACCATACATTTGTCTGTATTTCATCTGTAGGCAGTCACAACTTCACTGCCTTCAAACATTGCTTCTCAATATTATACAATAAAACTAATAAGAAATGGTACACCTACTAACAACTGAAGACCTCTCCTTTGACTCATTGGCTTCCAAAACATGACTGCCAAAAACTGGGGAGTCAAAAACCCTAAACACAGACACATTTTTTTGCAAGACTCAAGCCCTCTTGCACACTACACAGCTACTTAAATTACATATACCAACTCCAGTTTCTCACCCCAGTGGTGAAAAGGGGAAATCCCTAAAAAGCACTCTACCAGCTCACACAATACAGTACATTATGGTGAAACTCACCACTATATTACAGTTCTGAACTGCAGCCACGTGTCCACCTGTGCTGCTATGATCAATAACAATACCTTGACAAAATCTTAATGCTGAGCAATTCTTCTTCTGGGTTTCTTTACGTGTATTTAAATATATTTGAATTATGTTGCACTGAATTGGACCTAGGGTATCACAAATTATGGTACCTTATGTCATATCTTTAAATTAACCTTGTTGTGTTATTACAGCTAAAGGATGAAAACAAATGCAGTGATTCAGGTTTTCACCTACAGATGTATGAAACTGAAAATAATGTATTGCAAAGGTAAAAGCATCTTATTATAAAACATTATAGCATACTTGAGACATGTAAATACCTCAGTGGATATGCACTTAATGCTACAGTGAAGGAAATACAGAGTAACAAGAGAAGTAACATGATAAAATGCATTAAATCATTGAGTGGAAAAGGAATATATAGTATGAAAATGACTTTAATAAAAAGACAGAGTATAAAATAATATAATACAGTATAAATAGTGTTAAATGTAGCTGAAAGAGGTAATTATGCAGAAAGTACTATATTGCCTCAGTATGAAATTACTGTATCCATGTCAGTATGCCTGAGCTGACAATATTTTGACAACCTGCATACAATTCAATAATTAATCATGCTACTTTATCATACTTTGTAAAACTTGAATTACTTTGCAAGTGTGCAAATGGCTAATATAGGTGGCAGTGGTGTAGTTAGAGTTTGTACTGCCCAGGGCTGTCTTTGAGTTTACCAACACCCTCACAAAATTATGGTCAAATTAGGCCCCCCACATACACAGCCCTCCCCCCTGCAGCCATTCCATTGTCCCATTATTTGACTATTTCTCCCTATTTACCATAAACACAGTAATGTGCATACTGCTTTATGCTTTACTTCTACAATGATTATTTGGATTTCATTTAAAACAAATATTTTAAATTTGATAGCACAAACACTGATAGACATCTGCTAAACAAAGCAATACAGTCTCAAAATGAAAACAGACTTAGCATTAAAACTTCTCTGCCCTTGAAATTCACATTCATTGAAACATCATTGAAACCCACATTCAAAGAAAATGCATCTGGCCAGTGGAGGATAATGTTTACCTCTGGGCTGTTTGCAAATCATCAGCCCTTTGCACACATATTGAGGACCATGCAAAAATATGTATGTTGTTTGATTCACCTTCCTGATTGTATTAAATTATATTCCTGTATAATACAACACGGCTTGTTAGTGTGTGTTAGATGTATTGTTTTGAACATTTTTCCCGTAAGCAATGAAACAAAATGTATGAACCAATAATGACAAAACTGCCCAATTCAGAACATTTCCATCATAAAGGTCTACTCAAACATCTGTTATTACAATCCACCAATATTAGTAAATATGCACAATCTCTACAGACGTAAAAGTCATCTAAATAATTCCACATTAAAAAGATATGTAACTAATGAAGAGGTTGCTGCTAGCCAACAACTTTCTATTTCATTGTTTCATCTATAAATAAAGTGCCTGTTGTCCTTGAATAAATTGCTTGTTACATTAAAAAAAATATAAGCTAGTAATATTGCAATAGGGAATGGATGGCAAACTGATAACAGGTTCATATTTACTAGCTATCTCCTCCAAAGGAGAACATTCTTAGGACCTTAGCATCTACCCCATTTAAAATACAACACTGTATAGTATCAGCAATCCAGCTACATACTGTAGGAGTAGAACCCGCAGCCTTCTGCATCAAAAGCAAGTACAGTACCTGTTGTGCTACTAACAATGTGACCCGGCTTGGCATAAGCAGCACTAAACTTCTCTTTCCCTGAAGAACTTCGCAGCACAAGAAATCTGATCTGAAAAGCCAAAATTTATTAGGGGGGTGTGGACAAAGGCCCCAAACCAGGGACAAATTTTAAATATTACTTGAATAATCTTAGAAAGCTGCTAGAATAAAATGTTATGTGTTGCCATGCATTTCCTGAAAGATAGGAAGACTGAATCTTAAATTGCTATCATTATTCAGTGAATTCAGTTCTCACTGATTTGCCAGAAAACCACAATTTTTAAATGGAACAGACCAAACGTATGACCCAGACATTCCAGACATTCACTGAAAATCTGGACAGTTGAGAGCTAGCAATTCCTTACATCACAGGTGGTGGTATGGGTAGAGAATTCAGGTTTTGGTTACTTGTACTCAAAGTACAGAGTTTGAGCCTGAGGAACATTAACCACCAGGTTTACCTAACTTGGGTATTTTACACATACACACACACACTGTAAACTTCCCTTTACTTGGTGAAGCAGCAATGTGATCGAAGGAATAAAAGCAGCAGCATGATAGAAACTTATTGTCACATTCACACAATCTACTGATATTTATACCTTGGTGTATTATCACTGATGTTTACACAGGATACACTGACATCCAATGTAAAATTATTCTGCTGTTACTCTTAGTAATATAAGATACTTATTTGTTCTGCTGTTACTCTTAGTACTATTAGACACTTATTTGTTCTGCTGTTACTCTTAGTACTATAAGATAATTATTTGTTCTGCTGTTACTCTTAGTACTATAAGATACTTATTTGTTCTGCTGTTGCTCTTAGTACTATAAGATACTTATTTGTTCTGACATAGAAGTACTATTCATTTTTTGTAAGTGCTGAGATACCTTGGCCTTGTTTGTGCCTGAAAAAAGTCTTCAGACCACTGCACTTACTTGGTCAACAAATGTAAAATAAAAACAAAAAAAAAGGGCAAAGAGTATAGTAACCTAGGGGTCCTTGGAGCACAGACACTGCTTTTTGTTTGCAGACAAGAGTTAGTTGAGGCAGCTTGGGCACCTTATGAGGATGCCTCTCTCCCATAGGTGCGATATAGGCACAACCCACTGGAAGGGGACTGGGAGGAGACCTGCAGAGTAGACATGCTGAAGGGATTGTATCTCTTAGTTTGGCTGGTATACCACAGGATAAATGAGACTGTTACTGGGGATAGGGAGATCTGGCTTACCCTGCTCCACTTCTTACCACCATGATAAAATGTTTAAAATTATCCCTCTTTTGTTTCAAATGTGTTTTAGGATTCTGTCTCTTATCTATAACATTTAAGAAGAGAACCCTAAAACACATTTGTAACAAATGATGACAGTCTTGTTACAAATGTGTTTTAGGACTCTCTCCTTAAGTTTCATAGATGTCTAATGTAAAATATTTGCTATGCCACAATTTATAAAACTATATATAATTCCTATATAATTTCCCATTATTTAAGTATAGGTTCATAGGTTGGTACTAGGCTATCGGCCCTAGGGCCTATACAAGCCTAGCCATAACAATTCCCTGGCTATTTCTTCCCACACTATTTACTTCCCTGGACCCCTGTCTAGCAGGGCGACTGACGTGATCCCTGGAGTGAATTTCCTTCCAATCATCAAGGTTTGTTTTGAAGAGGGCCAAAGAGACGCTCTGCTTGACATGCATGGGCAGTCTATTCAGGAACCTATCCCTCCAGCATGTTTTGTTTATTGTGATGAAAAGGTTTAGATCCCTGGAGTGTGTGGCTCTGAGGGTTTGGGATTTCTTTAAGTTATGCATGTCCAACAGCTCTGGGTTTGACATGGCCTTGTATGTTAAGCATAGATTTCATCTGAGTAGACAATATGCGACAGAGTATAGCTGGAGTTTTTTAAGGCAGTCAGCGTAGGGCATCTGCTTTAGGCCTGTGATTCTTTTAGTGAGGTGTTTCTGTGGCCTTTCCAATTGTTGCAGATGTCTTGAGAGGTACATATCAAACAGGGCATTGTATTCTATAATGGGTCTAATGAGGGATGAGTTAAGTGGGACAATGACCTCCTTTTTTTTGGATGTATACAAAACTATGCCTGCACTTACTTTTTTGATATGCTGCTAAATGTCACATTTATATTTTCCTATTACATGAGAGTGTGACGCTCTTCTTGCCACCTTTATATTGTAACAGATCAGCGAGATTTTTGTTGCTTTTATACATATTCTTGCTTTATAAGATATGTATTCTCTTACTTCAGTATCAATGGCTAATTCATACTTTACTGTTACTCCACTATTGTTTTAACCTGCATCAATCTCAATACGATTTAGTGACTAATACTCTCCCTGGGATTTACAAAGGCTAAAACTCCATGCAGGAACAGTGTAGCAGTTCCTGCATGGAATTTGGCTGCAGAGCTATTCAGCAAACAGCTGATCCGATTACATGAGCCTGTCTACACTGTTCCTGCATGGAAGACTGTGAGACATGCTAATCACCTCATTTGCTGGTGAAAAACATGAAAATGAGGTGAATTAGTGATTCAGGAAGCTGCCAGGTCTCCATGCAGGAACAGTGTCAGTGCAGAAATGTGTTCAGTTACTAACCAAACACATTTCTGCAATAAAGAAAATGGAGGCATGACAGCACAAATAAAACCATGCATTCACATCTCTAGGCATGCCAATGCCCAAATATATGGCTTTTGGCAGGAATAAATGTTTAATTTTAATATAAAATAACTTTTTTTTTTGTGGCCAATCTCAGCCATTTAAGCATAGCACAGCGGTGCGCAAACACAACAATGCCGAAAATGAAAAAAAAAGTGAAAACCCAAGTTTAAAGAAAATCTGCATTTTGCCATTATAGCCTATGGCATGCAGAATCAAAACAATATTAGGGGACAGTGGTTGTCAAGGGGAAAGGCTCCATGTCAGTACAGTATCTATGGGCTAAGGCACTGGGGTATGCAAATGAGGGGAAGTTTACTGAATTACAAAATATTCTAAGTCCAAAACCTGCACCTAACCGTGTAGGCAGGAGGAGCAATTAACATGAAAAGGGGGTGTGTAATGCGTGCTGTAAGCACATTGGAGCTCTGTTGCCCGGGTTTGCACTTAGCTAAGCACAGCTAAGCGAGGGGGTGTGTCTGAGGATAAAATGTCTTACACCATGAAATGAAGAGTGTGTTTGCAGCCAGTGAGGGCCATTTCTTCTAAAACCTTTTTAAATTAGCTAAACGGGTTTGCACGGTGTGCACTGAAACTTAAACAAACAAACAAAAAAAAAGGAAATGGCAGCACTGTGTATATGTAAGCAAAGGGGTGTGCTCGAGGCTGTATAGCTTTGTTTACCTTGCCTAAACGTGTTTCTGCAGTGCGCACCAGGATTTAAACCCCAAAAATAAAAATAAAAAAAAATACAGCAAATGGCAAGTGGAACAAGTAAAAAAGAGAAATAGTAGAATAGAGGCACTCAAATACAACTAACAGAGCTGGCAGGTGGAATGTATCATACTCAGCCAATCACACAGGCAGCATC
This sequence comes from Protopterus annectens, assembly GCF_019279795.1. NCBI lineage: Eukaryota > Metazoa > Chordata > Ceratodontiformes > Protopteridae > Protopterus > Protopterus annectens. The sequence continues at coordinate 871,545,605 of NC_056727.1, read as the reverse complement.
TGCAGCACACCACTATAAACAATGCAAAAACCTTTCAGTCTGCTTTTTCCCACAAACTCTACACCACTGGTATGCACAGATGGGAAATTTTACCTGACAAAACTAACAAAATGTTAGGGGCTGCTGTCGCTCTCATACATCAGTATGTGCAAGAGGCTGAGGGTGGTGAATAGGACAATGCTGACAACCACCTCAGAATTATGAGGAGGAGGAGAAGAGTGTTCAGGCCCAGGGTAACCTACCAGGGCCTACATGATATGGAGAAAGTGATCACTACCGGGTGGACAGGGACATACTGCAGCAAATTGTGGAGATGTGCCAGTCTCGCCTCACATCCAGAACAAACAGAGTGGAACCCATCCCAGTCGTTACCAAGGTATGTGTAGCTCTAAGAATACTAGCTACAGGTACTTTCCAAAGACCAACTGGGGATATCATGGGAGTCTCACAGGCATCTGCATCCAGGATACTCCACCAGTTCCTGGATGCCATGTGATTACATGCCGAAGAGCACACTAAATTCCCCACCACCCGTAAGGAGAGGACACACAAACATGCATCTCTTCCACCATGTAGCAGACTACTCAGAGATACTGGGTGCCATAGACTGCATGCACATCCACATCAAAGCACCACCTGGTGACCAGGATAGGGTCTACATAAACCGCAAGGGGTTCCACTCCATCAAATACCAGGTTGTGTGTGACGCCCAAGGCATTATCATGAATGAGTGTGCTAGCTGCCCTTGAAGCTAACATGACTCCCACATCTGGCATTCCTCACAGCTGTATCAGCGATTTACCAGGGGGACATCCTGTATGGCCATTTAGTGGGGGATGGTGGCTATGCACTGGAGCCGTGGATGATGACACCCATCAGAAATGGAAACAACCAAAAAAACTCTCTTGCACCAAAGTCCTCCGACAAGTAGCAAAAATGTCCAAAAATATCCAAAAACCAAACAAGCAGAGAACATCCACGTGGAATAAAATACCATAAAACTTTATTTTCACAGATGAGTGCTTTCAGGCCATATGCCCTTCATCAGATAACACACAATTTAAAACATCACAAATTTAAAATAAGCAACAACCTATCACATTTCAGTAAATCACCCTCCTTTTCTTAAGGATAGGTTTTAAAGGTACAAAGCCATTAATGCCAGGTGATCTATCTGCTCCTAGTCTCACTATCCATCTGGTTTCAGCACATTCTGTTTCATTAACCAAATTACCTCCCCTAGTGTTTGGAATAACAACCTGCATTACCATAAATAAAAATGAATGAGTGGGATTGTCCTTTATATGAAATGCCAAGGCATTATGCTCATTACCGAGTCTAATGTCTGACAAATGTTTGAAAATCCTGGTCTTAAACATATTATTGTTTTTTCCTACATAATATGTATCACATCCTTGACATACAGCTATATATACCAAGTTCGTAGTTTTGCAATCAGCATACCCTTTGAAAGCATATTGCTTATTGGTCCTAGGGTGCACAAAAACTTGGGATTGCAAAATAAATCTACAGGCTTTACATTGATGGCATGGGAAAGTACCTTTACTGTTATCTTAATGTTTGTCTTGGTACTGGGTTCCTTGCATAATATATCCTTCAAATTCTTGTTCCTCCTAAAAATAAATTTCGGGACGTTCCCTAGTTGTACCTTGAGTTCAGGGTCAGTGTACACTACTTGCCAGTGACTCTTGATGATGTCACAAATATTACCCACATCACTGCTATAGGTAAGAACCATCTTAATATCCTCCCTGTCCTTACCTTCAATACTTGTTTTATTCTTCCTTGCCATATCCTGCACCCTTAATAGATCAAAGCAAATTTAAGAGGAACAACACAGCTAAACCCTGGATGAATAGAAAGACTGGGCTAAGGCCTCCAAATGATGGCAATGGTGAACAGCCCCCCTCCAGACCTACACAGACATACTGCAACAAGTCTAGCAGTTGCATTTTAGTTCTGAAGGGTACGAAGTCTGAAACTGAAATTTATGCCATTAAAATCTAACATGTGTACTCTACTGATATGCCTCCTTTCTACATGATAGGTTGGAATGGAAGCCAATAGAGTAACTGAAACACCAGTACAGTCACTGGAAATGTTTAAAGTCTTCAGGTGTGCACCCCCCCCCACAATCCCATGTAGAAATGCAGTAACATGTAAGTTTGAGGAAAATATCACTGGAGCACAGATTGCCAGAGCTGTCCCAATCTGCATGACAGATTGTTGCATGTATACAATATGCAAGGGCAGTGTGGTAAGTTTGTTGTGTGTTTAATATTGTCTGGAAGCAGTCAGCATGTAGGCCTGGATGGTTGTGTCTCAGTGGCCTAGGTACAGTACTGTGGTCGACAGGGCCATGTTCCAACACCTGCAGTGCCAACCACACTGCTTCTCAGCTACACCCCTGTCAGCAGTTGTACGTACTCACTGTCCAGATGTCAATATCTGTCACCATCGGAAAGCTGGACATGCCATGAATGGGGGCACAGATATAGAAACAGTACACAGATGGAACTACTCTACACAAAGTGCATATAAAATAACTGTCAACTGCACACAACTTTGGAATTATACATAGAGGTTAGCATCACATTAGTTGTCCCTCTAGTATGGAATACTGGTAGTCTGGCCAGTCACTGACAGACCACAAAAGGCACAGTTATAAAGTAACGACAGGCTGCCCATGTCCACACACAAGGCAGGATAAGGGGAATGTCCCAGGTATATCTATAAGTCAAGTGCCAGTAGCTCCCAAATCACACATGCACTCAGCTCACCCCGCCATCAGCCACAGGTTTATCACAGGTCATATCCTTGCTGTAGGGAATGAGTACAGCATGACCCCATCTCTTTATGGGAATACATACAAGATACTGCATGATGAATAGGTGTCCCATGCAGGTGTGTCCCTAGCTGTAAGCAGTAACCTGCCCACATCCAGACTCATGGATCAGTATGAAGAGGAAGGATTGACAGAAACACCTCAAACACATACCACTGTCACACCAGGGTAATCCACTGGCTTGCAGCCTGGGAAAGTATGAGTGACAGAATGTACCAGCCTGCTACAGATGGCCTGCAGCACTCTCAAATGGCCTACAGTCCTCTGGCAAAGGCCCATGCCTCACCCATAGTGCCAATGTACAGAATATCAGGGGGTCCTAACTAACAACCTAACATAGTAAACATAAATCAAATGCAAGACCATGCTGACAAATGCCAGTAGCATGCCTCCCCATGTCCTACCTGAAGAACTGTGGACCAGGCCATAAATACTACTGGGATAAAGGCCCAACTACAGGGATATCCCTGAGATATTGCTTTCATAATGTTAGGAAGAGGAGAGAATAACAGAGGGGGTGTAGAAATATGGATGTCATGGAGTGTGTGAAGTCTGAAACCCTGTCTGCCCATACTACGCCCTGACTGCAAACCCATGAATGAATAGCCACAAAACTGCTTTTAAACCACAATGTGAATGTAAACTGACCAGATATATGAATCCTGCCTCTGGATAACCTGGGTGTATCTGTACAGCTGAGAGGTACGGCCCCAACAGGATATGGTTAAGATGAGAAAAGCACAAGAAGGGGATCCCCAGCCAGCATACTACCAAGATGTTGGGCCATTTACACAGAACCAGCAGACTTTTGTCTGTAGCTACCCCTCCACAATGGCAGGAGTGCGTCAGAATGTATAGTCTATGCCTCAGAATATTGGTCTCAGCTTCCTTCATCCTGTATTGCCCTGGTAAATAACTTTGAGTAAAGAATGATATCTGTCAATACTTGATGACATGATACATCACAGTTTAAAACAGTACATATGTCAGAAAATCTATGCAACAACCAGCCATGTTACACAAGCAGCACTGATAGCAATAGTTACAGCATACTCTCTATGTTACACCCATTGTGTCTCCATATTGGTAACCTATCACTCAATATATCTTGATGTTTTAAAAATATTGATCCTCCATTAAAACTTAACTTTTAGACAGGTAAAACTTAAGGTACCTGCTTTTACATCTAACTCCTCTAGTGCACACTGCAGTGTTTAGGATAAACCATTTATTTTTCATCTTACCTTTAAGCATCTATTGCAAGACCACCAGTTATTGGAGAGCCCACATTCTGCCTCTCAGTTGTCATCTTTGGAGTAGTGCTTCTGTTTTCTCCTGGTGAGAAAAGGAGTGCAGTTACATTATTTCATGGAGACTGCTGATCACCAGAAAGCTTAATAACTGCTTTATAGGTGACAGCTTATAATCTGTGCTTATATTCTGATCCTGGTGAGAATAGGAGCAGAGTGCACTGATTCATGACTCTTTCTGTTTGGAGAGTGAGTGTTTCTGCTTAACATACCTGATTGGTCTGGTTGCTATTTGAGGCATCTACCAGAAATAGGCTACAAGCCTGCAGACCCTTGCATCATCTGGACAAGACTGTGGATCACCAAACAGGCCATGGCCTGCTTCTCTTCTTGGGATTAGTGCTAAAACTAGCTAGTTTTAGTTACAACTAGCCAGCTTTTTTTTTTAGTTTCAGCACTCAAAACTGTTCCTTGTGTTCAGCACTTGCTCAGAACTCGTTGTAAGCTCTAAATAAACTACAAATTACTACAGTACTCAACTTTCCTCACTTGTCAAAAGGAAAACAGCTCTTAGTACTTAAATTAATAAGCAACTTTCCTCACTTGTCAAAAGTAAAACAGCTGTTAGTACTTAAATTAATAAGCACCTATTCAGGCATGTCCATGGGTCAGCTCCTGGTGTTTTCTACTGTTCACCTGATGAATCTGGGCATCTTGGGGCAATGTAGCAATTGCCTCATGTACTCTGACAACCTTCTACTCCTACCACCCAACAATACAACCTGTGAAAGATGCACATATATAGCTTCCGTGCTTGGTTTACTGGTTACATATATAGCCAAACTGGAAGCCAAGCTCTCTCCAGCCAAGACTGGACTATACAGTCAAGAGGAAAAGGTTAACACCTACACCACACCACACTCAACACACAGTCCTTCAAAACCCACACTGCCAAAACCCATACATAGAAACACAAAGCACACATCCACATTCATGAAGGCTCTCAATAAAAATCTGCCCAAGCAACAGAGACCTCCCAAGCTGAAACGCAGACAACCACCACCCCCAACACTACCCAAATGACACATAGCTCACAAAATCAGTGTGCCACTCAACCTCAACCCATAATGCAAAACAATGTACCCAACACACTAGTCATAGGTGACTCTATAGTCAGGCATACTGATGTCCCACTCACCAGGTTAAACAAGGAGAAAGTTACTATCAGTTGCCTGTCGGGTGCCAGGATCCGCCACATAACGCACTCACTTAGGTCACTCCACAACAAGTACAAATATGACTGTCATTGTCCATGTTGGTGTGAATGACCTGATACGTACCTCCCTGGACTACATTAAAAGAGACATGGAGGAGCTCTCGGATCTTGTAGCCCAGGCAAGTATGACCCTAGTCCTGAGTAGCATCTTGCCATCGCCCAGAATGTTACCACAGTACAAGGGCAAATGATTGACTTCAACAATTGGCTAAGCTTCTGGTGTCATTTTAAGGGGATCCAGTATCTGTCTGCCTGGGACGTCATGGTTGACAGACTACGATACTTTGCTGTCACCCCTGGAATTCCGGATACTGGCTAAAGCTCTTGCCATCCCTATAGTGCCTTTTTTAGGCAAGGTTCAAATGCTAAATTCACCACCGTAACTGTTACAAGCAAGCAAACTTTGAGGGTAATGCTACTCAATGCTAGAAGTCTAAACCTCAAAATGCACTCACTCGAGGCACTCAAAATGGAGAACATTGACATTTTTACAGTGACAGAGACCTGGTTCAAGGCTAGTATATGTCCCAATGTCCACATTACAAGGTCAACAGTTTTCAAACACCATAGAGGTCGGTGTAGACAATCTACAGCTCTAAATGTCTAGTGCCATGTGCAATGACTATGTGACAGTATGGAATAGTTAACAATATAGGCAACCCTTCTAATACTCAGAGACCACTCTCCACCCAGGAATCATGCACAAACACACTTGGCTATGCATCAACCACTATATCAGTAGTTCTCTTGCAAACTGCTTCACAGATAGTACCCACGGTGTGATTGCAGTGGACTCTATGTCAAACCGATGACCAGGCATAACTAGTGTCACAAAGGGTATGGAAATGTTTGCATACAACAGTAAGGTGGGTGGTAGCATTCACAATTTATGTGATACTGACATCATGCACAAAGGCCACTCTGACACCTATGACTGTTGTCAGAAACCTGAACATTACCTCAATGCCAAGACATGTGCCACCATTACCTTTAGGAACACCATGGCTCATAATGAAGTAATACATTGGTGGTGGTGGTCCACTGAACAGTGAGACTGTTATAACAGAATGGGGAACACAGGTTGACAGTTAGCTGTCTGTTGACCACAACAGTGCCACTGACATCAGAAAGTACTTTGATGTGTTACATCTCCTGACTAAGTGTGTGTTATCCAGCAAGTAAAAGAAAATGGTCACCCTGTACCCTCCCCTCAGTAGCCCAATGTGTACAGTGGCCCTTTTGCCATGTACCCCACTGACCATGTGCAACAACTGTAGAGTCTGCAAATGTATCCCACAAAGAAAACACCATGCTTTATACACATGCCCTGTATGGACAGACTCCAATAACTCCAATGAATCCCTGTATCATACTGTCTATGTAGGTGCAATCACTACCTCAGTTACACAGTCATGTCTCACCAGACTAGGTCAGGAATGCTACATCTGAAGATACCAATCTGTCCACACAACATGGCCCAGAGACCTCAAGCACACTTCCACACTTCAAAGGACATGCTTGTGGGACAGGTTCACAACCCAGACACTGTCCATGTTATGGAATATAAATCACACATATATGAAGGAGGGCACATCACTGGCCACTCACAATAGAAATCTGGATGAGTGGATGGGGAATACAATACCCAACCCTGGGAACTACTCCAGTGACTATACTCATGAGCCACACCAGGGACTATTGCTATATGGCCTGATGCCAGGGTATTCCATTGGTCTAGTCTTGTAGAGCCTTCAGGCCCATTCACCTACTACACACCTATGAAGCAATGAACCTATGGATCTCAGTACTAGCAAATGTGTATGTGTGTGTGTGTGTGTGTGTGTGTGTGTGTGTGTGTGTGTGTGTGTGTGTGTGTGTGTGTGCATGTGAATAGTAATCTCATTGTGTTTGGTTGATGAATATTTCCTGTGGCTGTGGTTATTAGCAATTGGAGGTGTGTCCAAACCCCAACACGTACCATTCTCCACTCTACAACAGATGTTGTAAATCAGCATATACTTATGTACAACCTTCAGCTCTATAATCTGTGAGGCATATGCAATCACTGTGTTACAGACCTGGGAAATCCATGCAGATGCAGCTGTACCCTGCCTAAGACATGGTTGATGTGTTACCACACTGCCATACCCCTTGGTCTTGCTGCAGAGCCAGATCCTGGTGGCACACAGATGCCTAGACAGAAACTGGATACAGCATGTGTGAACAAATTCACTCAACATTAATAATAGCAAAAATGCATCATGGCTAACACTGTAGACACTATGATGTGTAGCACTTACAAATGCCAGATGACAGCAACTTACACAGTATTACATATCCACAATTTAGTAAGTTCACCCTGTACATCAGACACATATATGCATGTCCCTCCATCAATGGTTTTGATGGCAGGGATCTGGCAGGTTTCATCATATGCACAGGGTGTGGTGTGTTTTTTCCAGAGGCCTAGTCTGTGCCATTTGGTTGACAGTATGGGTGTGTGTTTGGGGTGTGGGAATGGCATGGCCTGTGCAGGTGTGGTGCATGTAACATTTTACTGATTGTGATATGTGTGTGTGTGTGTGTGTGTGTGTGTGTGTGTGTGTGTGTGTGTGTGTGTGTGTGTGTGTGTGTGTGTGTGTGTGTGTGTGCCTGCATGCACACAGACATGCCATATGGCTGCCCTACACTGATTTTTTTGGACAGTAGCCTGTACATGGCAGGGTGTGCTGTTCACTGTCTCTGGCCATGAGTACAGGAACCGGACCTGCCAGGGGTATCACGGGCACCACCAGGGACAAGGCCAGACATAGTGCTGCTCCCTGATGGTGATGGTTGTCCGCTGCATCTGTGTGCCTGCTGGGACTGGCCAGGAACATGTGCCAATGGCCTGCCACATCCGGGTGTACATCCATTACAGACTGAAACATGCCCTTGGTTACTGCAGCAGTGGCATTCTCAACATGGGCTGGATGGGCAGCCATTCATCTCCGAACATCCCTGCCCACAGATTTTGTCCAAGGTCACTTTGTATGTCATGTAGAATACAGCCATGGATATGTTGGTGTCCCATGGAAGGTGTAATCTTGCCTATGGACAATGCAGTTCTAACCTGGCCTGCAGTACTGCTGAGTGCCTGCCATTCATCTGCCATTGTGATTGTACACTTGGGGAAGAGAGGGGTAAAGTTGGAACTGAATGTGTTGCCAAGACTGTGGTCAATATCTGTTGTCTCAGGATAGGAATTAGCATTGTGGATTAACTCACTGCACCTGTGTTTAATGTTGTGGAGCTTGTTGATGTAACTATCAAAGGCTTTTATGATTGTCATCAGTGTCTGCTGCATTTCTGCCTTCATATATGCCTGTAGGGGATTCCCTGAGTGATCCGAAGTTGTATTCAAGGCTAATAAGGGGGTTCAACAGTCATGGGACACTTTAGTAATGGCAGGGGACCATCACATTGTATCCCAGTGTTTGGGGGACAGTGTCTGGGTTCTTTTGGCTATGGCTAGTACCATGCATTCATGTACCTGTTTGTACAGTGCATATGTGTATAATTCAACAGTCATGCAACTATTTCCCATTGCCATAGGTGCACTGAAGTCATCCACCTCTGTTTTTATGTCTGTAAAGTCAGCTTTGGAGAAGTATTGCAAGGTGGTTACCTTTGTGGGGGTGTGGCTGACATATTGAGATCCATGTTGATTGCAGCCTGTGTGGATCTCACCTGGTAGGGATTGACAACTGTGGATGAGCAACAGGTCCATATGTAAGGAGTCAACACATGTCAAGGTTTCTGCATCCTATACCAAGGGTCAGTATGAGTTGGTCCAGGGCACTGGAAATTATGAATTCCAGGAAGTGTTGGGCCACTGTACTGGTGCTTGGATACTTTCCCCAGGTTATAGAGGGGTACATGAAGTCTTCGACTATGTCAGTGTTGCGTTGAACCTTCATAGATGGCAGGATGTTGAGGAATGTGCATTAGCAGTCTAGGGACATAGATGTGGACCCATAGCATGCTATGGTCTGGATTGCACTATTACCCCAAGCCAGTTGTACCAGAAGTATTTCTGATGCATTATGCTTGGATACTAGTCTGGAGGTGTTCCTATTCATAGTGAATATGGAGGCAACACCAGCTGTGGAGGTGTGGTGTGGTCCATGTTTGGGGGCTGACAGCTGTGGAATGCATTGTAGCCTGTTACTGCAGGGCTGCTGCCTGCTGCTGTGAACCACCTCTCCATTACAGCAGAAATGTTAATGTCCTCCACTCCAAAGAGTGCTTTGAGTGACTGCATCCTGACAGTTAGATGTCTACTGTTGAGCAGCATAATCCTCAGATTGCATACACATCTAGCTGTTATGGTGGCAATTATATTTGGAACACTGCCTAATGAGGCATTATAGGGCTGGCAAGACACTTAGCCAATACCTGGAAACTCAGCGCTGACAGATGTAGGACATCTGTGGCAAGTTATTGAGGTCAGTCAATCATGTTATCCCAAGTAGAGAGAGATACTGGATCCCCTGAGAATGACACAAAACACGTAAGCCAATGTTGCAGTCGATCATCTGTTGATAGTACTGCAGCATCATTCTGGGTGATGGCAGTATACTGCTCAAGGCTACTGTCACACCTGCTTGGATCACATAATCAGAGAGTTCAACCATGTCTCTTGTGATGTAGTCCAGGGAGGTGTGTCCCAGGTCATTCACACCCACATGGATACAGAGTGATACAAGTAGTTGTTGTGGAGTACCATGACTGGCTGTGTCGTGTTGGATGCTGGCATGTGATAGATATTTGGCTGTTACTTGCTCTATATTCAAGTTAGTGAGTGGGATATGTGTGTGCTTCAGTACTGATTTACCCATGATCACTGTATTGTGCAAAGTGGTTAGCCTTAGGAGCTTAGGTTGAGGCGCACACTGTGTAGGTGAAATATGTGTCCTTTGGCATGTGTCATGTTCTGGTGCCTGAGTGGGAGTCTGTCTTGCTGGTCTGTGCTGTTTGGGTAAATTTCCATTGAATGCCTCTGTGAAGGTGGGTGTGTGGCTTTTCACTGTATGTCATGGCTGTCAAAGTGGGTGTCATTGTGAGCTATGTGTTCCACATGGTGTGGAGGAGGTGTTGATCTTATCGTCTTGACCTGCTAGTCCAGTCTTTGCTGGAGACTGCATATGTCTACATTGGGTGATATATGGGTAACTCTCACAGGTCTGAGTTTTTGGAGTTTAGAGGAGAGGGTTGTCTGTGTACATGAGGCAGTTGCAACAGTGCCTCAGAATGGACAAGTGCACCAGGTTAATGGGTGAAAGCACAGAAAACTGCACTTCAATCATGCCAGGAGGGGTGGGCATACCTAGTAAGTGATGGGGCTAGTTCTGTGATGAATGAGTATTGCTGATGGCTCCCAGGTGCCACATTTATTGATACAATAACCAGGTGAAGTGCCAAGCTATAATGCTATTTGAAGTGTAAGACAGAAAATACTAGCATGATGTAAGGGTGAAATTGAAGGCAGACTTTTTGCCACATGTAATATTTTACCTCAGCTGTGCAGTTATCAGCAGCTTTGGCCATTTAGAAATTCAGTAAGCTCTGTAGCATGTGCAGGAACTGCGTAACACTATAGTAAACATAACTAGGTAGGCAGGAGTTTTAATCTCCATGCTGGTAAGTGTGTGTGAGCATCATGTACTGTCTGGCTTATACCATGTTTGACTTGTGTACTACCCTTCATACTTCCCCTCACCCCAATTTAGTAGTCCTGTTGATGTCATCCACCTTAGAAGTACCTTTGGAGGAGATGAAAATATATAAGCTCAGTGGTGTGTCTGATAACATCTAAAATAGCACAACAGCAATAAGCTTAACTATGGACATTGCTAGGTCATTAAAGTTTGTGGCTGAACAGAAGTACTCAGCTTTAGTGTAGATAAGAGATTACAAAGCATTATTCATATACATGAACGGTTGTGGCTTTCACTGGATGTATCTAATGGACCTCAACTGATGCATCTGTTTATTGATTGATACATAAATGCAAACAAATAAAATAAAAAATATAAAAGCAAAACAATTAATTAGAGTAGGTTACACACACAAAAAGCATCTGTTAAGCTTTCTCTTACAGTGCTGTGTAATTAAGCAAGTCACCATTTTGGTCAGCCATAGGGCTCTTTTCTACTTGAGTGTTTGCCACCTTCCCCATAACTTAAGTACACTGACTCTTACATTTGTCTCTCTGACCCTAATTTTTACAGGTATAATTTATAAGTTTCTGGCTTTCTAACACTCAAGACATAGATTCCTGTTGAAAGTTTTACTTACTTGTCTGACATTTGAACAAGTAACCCTTGTAATAATCCTCAGAACTGTATACTGTTGGTCTGTCTTTCCTGCTAAACATAAGTAAAATTAAAGTGCTGAGTGCAAGTAACATTACAGTGCTGATTGCAGATTGTAGGCCCTTACATTCAACTTACCTCTGGTGTGGTGTCATTCAATCAAGGTATTTCTCTAACCACTCCTACTGCCTCCCCCCTTTCCTCATACAGGTTAAACTGCTACAACTTAGTACAGGTATTGGTTCATCCCTGCTGCGCTTGCCCTCGCTTCGCTCGGTCTTGCTTCGCACCTCTCCCTGCCCCCAAATACCTCCCACCCCTGGTGCTGCTACATTTATTGGTACTAGACCACACCCTACTTTTTTAAACCAATCGGTAACAACTTGTCACTCAACAGCACCACTCTCAACCTGATACCACCAGTCCTCCAACTCTACTATTCCTTTTGCCTAAGTGTCAAATACCATTCAGTAGGTATGCTATCACCCAAAATAGTCTTATTAACTCTACTTCTACCCCTTTTACTCATCCCATATCTCCTAACAGCCTACGAATATCAGGATCACCCAGGTTTCCACTACCCTAAATTCCAAACATCCATCCCATCTACAACAGATAATAATGCACCCTTACTCACTCCCCTCATGCTTACCTCCTTAACCCCTAAATGCTACCATCTTACTAGACCTAGTTACATTAGTCATTAAACTAGACACTATTACAAGACTTTATTCAAAATCTTAAAACTCATACTCAGGATAGACTGCAACCTCACAGAGGATGGCAACATCCACCCAAACCCTGGTCCATCCTCACCTGTTGGCCCTAATCCCCCTACTATATCCCCTACCTGCATAGCTCCAACAAATAGATCTCCTAGCTCACTGCTGGCCTGCCATCTAAACATTAGGAGCATAAATAAAAAAACTCAGCATCTGCATGCCCACTTAGCTGTTCATTTCTCAGATATATTATGCCTAACAGAAACGTGGCTGAAGTCTGCCACTGAGGACCATGAGATTCTGCCATCAGGGTATAGTATGTTTCAACTAGACCGTACCACCAGAAAGGGTGGTGGGGTAACCATACTTTACAAGTCTATCCTATCTGTCAGCATAGACACCCATCAGCCACCCCAGTTCAATAATGCTGAAATTCTTATCTCAAAATTACAAATTAACAGAAACAAAAATATAAACATTGTCTGTGTCTACATTCCCCCAGGGAGGAACACAGAAACCTTAGAAGACTTCTTATATTGGTTATCCAATAACCACCCCCAAGGAACAATTGTTCTTGGGGATTTCAACATTGACTGGAGCACTTGCTCTTGGGAAACCCCCACAGCCCACATACACCTCTATGGATTTACTCAAATCATAACCTCCCCCACCAGGACAGGAAAACCCAATAACAAGGAAAGTACCCTAGGCTGTATACTTGCCAATACCCATCTTCAAGCTTATAAATCAGGCACTTTGCCTGATGACCTAAGTGACCACTGTCTCACCTATGTAATCAAGCTCAAAGTAGACTGTTCCTTCCAACCCACCTATAGAACATTAAGAAACAACAAGAATGTTATCCTCACCAAGTTTCAAAATGAACTTAAGGCATGCAACTGATCAGTACTAAAAAGTCTCCCCTTAGATGAAGCAGTAGCATACTTTAACACCAAATTCCTTGCTATTCTTAACTCCCATGCTCCCAGCTGCTCTATTGGAACCAAAGTTAATATTGCACCGTGGCTTTCTAAAGATAACAAAACCAAATATTTCATTCAGAAACAAAGCATGGGCCACCTACTGAAAAACAAAAGCCCTACTTGATCAACTAAGATTCAGACAGCTACAGAGTTGCTTGCTACTGAGATTTGTCTGCATACATCAACTGGACATAAGCTGATTTAAATATATTTCCTGCATTTTATTGTGGTTTTATAATTTGGACTGATTCCTCAGATCTAGCTCTGTTGAAACTGTCTTGTGTGTATCTCTGAAGCTCTGCACTAGTTGCTAAACTGCTTTGAAATTTCTTTAAGTGTTAATTAGCTTGGGGGGTTTCTGATAACATTAAAACCTGTGTTGGTTACACTTCTTGTAGTCATTTTAAACAGAGTTGCTTGCTACTGAGATTTGTCTGCATACATCAACTGGACATAAGCTGATTTAAGTATATTTCCTGCATTTTATTGTGGTTTTATAATTTGGACTGATTCCTCAGATCTAGCTCTGTTGAAACTGTCTTGTGTGTATCTCTGAAGCTCTGCACTAGTTGCTAAACTGCTTTGAAATTCCTTTAAGTGTTAATTAGCTTGGGGGGTTTCTGATAACATTAAAACCTGTGTTGGTTACAATTCTTGTAGTCATTTTAAACAGAGTTGCTTGCTACTGAGATTTGTCTGCATACATCAACTGGACATAAGCTGATTTAAGTATATTTCCTGCATTTTATTGTGGTTTTATAATTTGGACTGATTCCTCAGATCTAGCTCTGTTGAAACTGTCTTCCCCACCCCTCTCCCTGTTCTTGGTAGTAGTTTAAATTTGGTGGCTTTTGCAGTGCCTGCCCCACTGTAGATTTGATCTAGGACACTCCCCCAGTCCCATCTCTTTACCGCATTCTATCTAATAAACCCTTTCTGCACTTGCTTTTAGTCCTTTTTAATTTAATTACTTTTTCAAACTGTGTGTGGACTAATATTGCTGCATACTCAAGTGTGCCAGCTTGCACTGCATGTGAATTGTTTTTACTACTGTTTTTGCTACTTTTTTGAAAAAAAAAAAATAAATATTCTGCTTTTACTGTATTTGTATTTCTTCCTAATTTATTTTGCTTTTGCGTCATCTTAAAAGTACTCAGTTGTATTTATTACTTCTTGGTGCAACTCATTCTAAGCCTTTTAGTTTAAGCACTTCGGCTTCAGACCATTTGTTTTACATTAAGAAGGTTTGTGGTTTCCACTGTAGTGGCAGGACAGGTAGCTTACATCCTTCTAAGTTGGGAACTGCTGATTGAGGGCTCAGTGTCAGTTATTCTAAAAGTGTATTAATTCTGGTTTGAGCACTTGGGCTTCAGGCCAGTTATTTTACATTAAAAGGGTTCGTGGTCTGTACTCTTGTGGGAGAAGAGGCTGGACTCTGCCCTTCTGAGCTGGGAATTTCTGGTTAAAGGCTTATAGTGCCTGCATATTTGAACTGCTTCTTACTGAAATTGGTACACCTTGTTTGCTGTAGCATAGACTAGATCCAGGCCTGCTGAATCTAGTTTGTTTGTATAACTTAAGCACTAATTCAGGCATTCTTCAAAGTATTCAATTGTATTTATTACTGCTTGGTAGTAACTTGATTAAAGTGTAGCTATCATTCTAAGTCTTTTGGATTAAGCACTTGGGCTTCAGACCAGTTGTTTTACATTAGGATGTTTGTGGCCTGCACTGTGGTGGTAGGACAGGTGGCTTACATCCTTCTAAGTTGGGAACTGCTGATTGAGGGCTCATTGTCTGTAATTCTAAAAGTGTATTAGTTCTGGTTTAAGCACTTGGGCTTCAGGCCAGTTATTTTACATTAAGAAGGTTCATGGTCTGCACTCTTGTGGGAGGAGAGGCTGGACTCTGCCCTTCTGAGCTGGAAATTTCTGGTTAAAGGCTTATAGTGCCTGCATATTTTAACTGTTTCTTACTGTAATTGGTACACCTTGTTTGCTGTAGTCCTCTCTTAAAACCTAGTTGCCTCGTGGTTTTGGCATCCTTTCAGGCTTGTTGGCTGTTGGTGAAGCACCCACCAAGAGGAGAAAACGCTGAGAGAAGAAAGGAGCCACTTTTGAGATTTTAAGTATTTTTCCTCTGTTTATTTGCTAAGTTTTTCTGCATAGTTGCCTAGTTTGAGCATTTTCTGGCTTGTTAAACTTGATTTCTGCATTAGTAGCTGTATTTAGAGCACAACCAAAAGCTGTTTACTGAATTTCCTGTTTGCACTTAATTTTAAAATCATTTTTTTCTCAAAACTTGCATATTTTCTGTCTTTGGCCTAGCACTCTTGTGTGGGGTCATTTACTGTACTCAAAAAAAAAAAAAAAAAAAAGCTCAGCACTTGTCTTAAAAGCATCTTCTTTTCATCTTTTCAGGTTTAGCACTTCTGTATTATACAAAGTCCCTCACTAGCGACCCCCCCCCCCCAGGAGTACCCACTGCCTTACTAAATCCTCTCTTATTCAGTTACACCCCTAACTTCTTAATTTCTCTAGCATGTCGAAGGGCCAGATGCTGGCGTCCTCCCCTGTCCAGTTGGTGAATCTGGGAATACTGAGGCAATGTTACAATTGCCTCATGTACACAGACAACCCTCTCCTCTTCCCACATAACACAAATACTTGCGAGAGATGCAGCTATTTGGCCAAACTGGAGGCTGAGCTCTCTCAACTCAGGACTGGCAAGACCAGACAGGAGGAGAAGGCAACTACACACACCACAAAACCAGTCTCACATAAAGCTATCACAACAATGAATCAAACACATAAACACACAAAGACATACTGGAGGCTCTGAGCAAAATTTACCTAAACAGCAGAGGCCTCCAAAGCAGACACCCAAGCAACTGCCACCTCATGACACACCACAGGCAACACATAAACCACAAAATCAGTGTGCAAAGCAGTCACAGCCCTTAAGGCCAAATACAACACCAAACATACTTGTCATAGGTGACTCCATAGTCAGACACACTGACGTCCCACTCACCAGGCTGAATAAGAAGAGGGTCACAGTAAGCTGCCTATCGGGCGCTAGAATCCGCCACATAACACAAGCACTCGGGTCACTCCACAGCAAGTACAAATATGACACAGTCATTGTCCATGCTGGTGTGAACGACCTGAGACGTACCTCCCTGGACTACATGAAAAGAGACATAGAGGAGCTCTCTGAATATGTAGCCCAGGTGGGTATGACCCTGACCCTGAGCAGTATCCTTCCTTCACCAAGAATGATGCCACAACATAGAGACAAGATGATCAGCTTTAACAATTGGCTTAATTTCTGGTGTCATTCAAAGGGGATCCAGTGTCTGTCTGCCTGGGATGACATGCTTGACAAGCCACGCTGCTTTGCAAGGGACGGCTTGCACCTGTCACCCCTGGGATTCCGGATATTGGCTAAGGCTCTTGCCACCCCCATAGTGCCTTTTTTAGGCAAGGCTCAAATTCTAAACCTACCACCCTAGAAAACAAAAATGGGAAGAAACTAAGGGTAATGCTGCTCAATGCCAGAAGTCTAAATCTCAAAATGCACGCACTCGAGGCCCTTCTTAGTATGGAGAACATTGATGTCTGTGCTGTAACTGAAACCTGGTTCAAGGCTCCTGAGAGCACCCCAGCACTATCAGGTTTTACCTCATATCATGCGTTCCGGCCCCAAAACCCAGAACACACCACAAAAGGAGGGGGTGTATCCATATTCATCAAGGATACCCACACCTCCAGGTTGGTGGCAACGCACGAAGCATCAGAAACCATCCAGGTGCAATTAACCATAGGCAAAACTGCTCTACAATTTGTAGCATGCTACAGGCCACCCTCTCAAACTCAGGAACCCCACACAGCCTTCCTGAAGACACTGGAGGGTATAAATGTATCTCCAAACACCATTATATTGGGTGACTTCAACTACCCGAATATAGACTGGGAACATTACTCAAGCCCCAACTTTGTAGCCCAAAGGTTCCTGGAGTTCATAAATTCAAATGCCATGGAACAACTAGTCACCGTTCCCACAAGAGGAGAAAATATACTAGATCTCATCATCACAAACATGGGGACAAAATGCTCCACACCGGAAGTATATCCCTCATTGGTGAGATCAGATCATAAACTAATCTCACTGGAAATTCACATCCCCCCACCCCAAACAAAAAGACCACAGTGAAGAACTTCTCTAAAGCAAACTTCACACTACTCAAGACTGGTGTGGCATCCTTCAAGGACCCCGAGGCAGTGGAAACCACAACCCAAGCTGCGGAAGCCCTTACAAATGCCTTCTACGAACACCTCCAGGACTGCATGGATCAGGCAATCCCTAATAAAACCAAGACTCTTTCCACCAAGGGCAAGCGTCCAGTCTGGTGGACCCCAGCCATAAACAAACTTTACAATAAGAGGAGAAAGCTGTTACATGATAGAGCAAAATCCATAAAGAGAAAACACCCTTGATCATTATTAGTAAAAAAATACGAGCACTCATAAAATCATCCAAGGCCAACTTTGAGAGAAAAATTGCCATAGATTCAAAGACAATCATAAGGCCTTCTTCAGCTATGTTAGAAACCTGGGTGGAATCTCCCAGATATGCTCAGAATTAGTCCAAAATGATACAAAAATCACTGAACCCACAGACATTGCCAACATACTGGCGGACAGGTTCAGTGCAAACTTCACCCCCTCTCCCCAAAGGAGAGATAACTATCCCAGCGGAGTGTAGCCTCCCAGACATCTCAAATGCACAGGTAAAAGCTGCTCTCTCTAAAGCTAAAAACACAGCAGCAATGGGACTGGATGGTGTCCCCGGCTGTGTGCTACACGAACTCAATGAGGAACTAAACCCGCACATAAGGCAACTGTTTAATCTTAGCCTTACCACAGGATACGTGCCCAAGGAGTGGCGTACAGCAACTGTGGTCCCACTCCACAAAAGCGGTGCCTCTACGGACCCTGGTAATTACCGCCCCATAAGCTTAACAAGCCTGGTCTGCAAAGCTATGGAGAGGATCATAATGGAACTCATAAACAAAGACATAGGGGACTTGCAGACATTGGACCCGACCCAGTTTGGCTTCGTCAAGGGCAGATCATGCCTTTTGAACTTGGTCGACTTCTTCGAAACAGTCACCAAGGCCATTGATGAGGGAAAGGCAGTCCATATAGCCTACCTTGACCTTGCAAAAGCTTTCGACACAATACCTCACTCAGGTATTATAGAGAAACTTACCAGCTTAAATGTAAACCCATATGTCACAAGATGGGTTGCAAACTGGCTAAAGGACAGAACCCACAGGGTCAGAGTGCTGGCACCATGTCAGACTCCAAGCCGGTCACAAGTGGTGTCCCACAGGGCGCAGTCCTTGGCCCCCTGTTGTTCGGCATCTACTTCTCAGAAGTACAGGCAAACATAGGAGGACTATGGCTGACAAAGTTTGCAGATGACTGCAAACTGGGCGCCATAGTGGAAAGTACATCGGACACAGATATCCTTCAGAGGGGTCTCACGGAAACTGATAGCTGGTGCCAGAGCCATGGCCTGAAGTTAAATGCCAAAAAATGTATAGTCATACCCTTCGGGAAAAACAAGGTAACCCCAAGCTACCATATAGGTGGCAATCCACTAAGCACAGAAGAGGTTATCAGGGACCTGGGGACCCAGGTTGACAGTGGCCTTTCTTTTGACACTCACATTGCTAAAGTGGTTAGAAAGACCTTCTACATTGCCCACCTGATCATGAAGGGATTCACATCCAGATCAAGTGAGGTCATTGTTCCCTGTAGTCTTCACTTATCAGACCAATGATCGAGTACAATGCCCCATTCGGGATGTATCTCACCCGACACCTGCAGCAATTGGAGAGACCCCAAAAGTTCCTCACCAAAAGGATAAAGGGATTCCAAAATCTGTCATATGCTGCCAGACTGAAGAAACTCCAGCTCTATTCAGTCGCATACCGTCTGCTCAGAGGTGACCTGTGCCTGACATACAAGGCCATGTCCAACCCGGAATTAATGGACATGCCCCAGCTCAAAAATCCAAATCTACCAGATCCACTAGAGCAAGCGACTTAAACCTTAGCACGGATATAAATAAGACATGCTGGAGGGATAGATTTGTCACTCAGAGACTCCCTATGCTGTGGAATAAAATCCCGGTCCATGTGAGGCAGAGCACCTCGCTGGCTCTGTTCAAGAGAAATCTTGACCGGTGGATGGGAGATCGTAGGTTTACCCTGGGAATCATCTCTGTGTCACTGCTGGACAGAGGCAAAACAAACTAATGGGCACAATATTTTTTAACATAAGGGGTGGCGTAAGCCACAAAACTTTGGGCTAGGCTTATAAATGCCTTAGGGCAGATAGCCTAGTATAAACCTATGAACCTATGAACCTATAAGGAATGACACCAAAAATCCATAACCTTAGACAAAAAGAACAACTACTACCATCTACTGCAAAAACACCAAAGCAAACCTCAAAGGTTCTGGGCAGGAATAAACAAACTACTCCACCCAGGCCAAACTGCCACTCCACCACACTCAGCTTCCCAACAAAAATCCCCAGTAGACATTGCTAATAACTTCAACAGCTTCTTCACAGAGACTATCCAGCCTCTAGCTAGTCAACTTTCTCCCAATGGCTCTAATTCTAATGTAGCCACACACAGTACCCAAACATATTTTACCTTCCAACCTGTTCCTACTCAACTTATTAATTCCCTACTTAAGAAACTAAGGCCCACCACCCTGGCTGCCGACCTCCTCCCAGCAGACTATCTGCAAAAGGCTGCTGACACCATAGCCTACCCCAGCTCTATCTTGATCAACAGAACTATATCTGAAGCTACTGCACCCACTATATGGAAAATCTCCTATGTCATACCTCTCCATAAAGGAGGTAGTTCCACTGAACTGTCAAACTTTAGACCCATAGCTATTCTGTCACCTCTAACTAAAATTATGGAGAAGTGTGTACACATACAGCTCATGTACTACCTTACACACAACAAGCTGTTGTCCAGCTTTCAGCATGGCTTTAAGCCACATCACAGTACTATGTCTGCCCTCCTCTCTTTCTCTAACATCATTAACCACAACCGCAATAATAACAAACTATCCTCAGCACTCTTTCTAGATCTATCCAAGGCTTTTGACATGGTTGACCACAAAATGCTTATAAATACCTTGAAGGCCTTCTCCTTAAACAACCATGCACTCCAATGGTTTCAATCCTACCTGCAGGGCAGGCAACAGGCAGTCCTATGGCAGGACAAGCTATCATCTCACCTACCCATCACATTAGGAGTCCCTCAGGGCTCGATAGTAGAACCCCTTCTTTTCTCCATCTTTATCAATGACCTTCATTTAGTCATCCCAGATGCTACCTGCATTCAATATGCAGATGACTCCACCTTGATTTGTTCTGACACCTCACCAGCTACTTTAGTCTCATTAACTCAAATTACCTTCAATACAGTGGAAAAATGGCTCTCCAATCGACATCTAATCCTAAACCCCACAAAACTAAGTTGCTCTTCTTCTCCCCCACATGCAGGACGCCCCCTGCCATCCTTCAACATAACTGCTAACAATGGCACTATCATCTCCCCAGAAGCCCAAACTAAACTACTGGATGTCATAGTTGATAACAACCTGAAGTTTGATGCGCATATCAATCAAATTATCAAAACCATTAATAAAAAACTTGCTTATCTTTACAGAATCAAACCTTTCCTTACCCCACTTGCTAGAACTGCAATTGCCCGTTCCCATCTACTATCAACTCTTCTCTATGCCTCACCTCTATTCTCCAACTTAAACAAAACAGATCTTAATAAACTATCATCCTGCTATAACCACATTGCCAGATTTGCTACTGGCACAGCGTACTGGACACAGCACTGTCACAACCTAAATCGCCTAGGATGGCTTGACCTGCCAAGCCTACTGCAGTTCAACCAGCTAATAGTGGCACATAAAGTCCTTTACCAACCAGAAAATACACCTGCACTAAAAAATATTATCAGCCCCTACACCAGCACCCAGCCACTGCGATCATCCACTAGACTTCTAGTTCAAACATACAAATCCAACTACTTAGCTGCCGACTCTCTGTTTGCCAACTCTGTTGAAAAAATATGGAACAGACTCCCAGCTGACTTGACCCTAGAACCCTCACTAACTCAATTCAAAAACAAACTCAAGAAATACTTCAAAACTCATTGGTTATGTCCTTGCACTAACCCCGACTAGTGACCTCTTTATTTCTTAGGTGCCTTGCCTTCAACTACTTCTAACTTTTTTCTGCCACTCCATTTCAGGAAGGGTCAATTGTATAACTGCTGCTCAGTGTGTCTTAAACCTGAATGTAGTGTTATGTATGTTTAACTTTGAAAATAATGTTATGTTTTGTAAAGTGTTTTATAATAAGTACTATATGTGCTAAATGCTGGTATTGCTTACAACTGTAATCTGCTTGAAACTAGCATTTACTAAATGTTCAATGTGTATTACTATCTTGGAGCTTTTCTCCCTGGGCCTCCGCTGAAAATGGACATGTATCCAGTCAGACTATCCCAGTCAACAAATGTAAAATAAAATAAATAATAATAAATAAATAACTGTGTAGCATTATTGTAGAAAAAAACTTGATAGACAGGAGTTCTAATCTCAATGCTGGCAACTGTGTAAGAATCATGTAGTGTGTGGGTTAAACCATTTTTGACTTCTGTGCTACCCTTTACACTTCCCTTCACTCCAATTTAGTAGTCCTGTTGATGTCATCCACCTTAGAAGTACCTTTGGACTAGGTGAAAATATCTAAGCTCTGTGGCATGTCTGATAACTGCATAGCACTATAGTAGATGTAAATAACTAGGCAGGAGTTCTAATTTCAATATTGTCACGTGTTTGTGTTGAGAATCATGTAGTGTGTGAATTATACCATTTTCAACTTCTGTATCACCCTTTACACTTACCTTCACTCCAGTGTAGTAGTCCTGTTGATGTCATACACCTTAGAAGTACCTTTGGACTAAGTGCAAATGTGTAAGCTTTGTGGCAAGTCTGATAACTGTGCAGTGCTATAGTAGAAATAGCTAGCTAGGCAGGAGTTCTAATCCCAATACTGACAACTGTTTTTGTGTGTGTGTGTGTGTGTGTGTGTGTGTGTGTGTGTGTGTGTGTGTGTGTGTGTGTGTGTGTGTGTGTGTGAGGATCATATATTGTGTGGCTTATACCATTTTTATCTGTGTACCATACACAGCTGGTGACCACCTCCTGATGCCATTACTTTATATAGTGTGGTAACAGGATCTGCCTCACATGCAGCAAGTTAAACCATTGTACAGTCCTCTGTACAGATGTGTCTGGAATATCCAGATGTTTGCAACCTATACATGTTTGTAAGTGGTCTGTATGCCTTAACAATGCCCATGTATGTAATATTGTAGCCAAATAGGCCACAGTGAGTTTACTGACACATATGGCAGCATGAGGTAGCATAACTTACTGAAACATCATGCTGATACAAAGTCTGCCTCCCTCACAGATGCAATATATGAGTCCAGATGCTTGGTTTTACAAGTGAACTGTTCATGTTATGGGTCACATTAAAGTCAGGAAGAGGTATGGACTGAGATATTGTGGTCTTAATTAGTATGTAACAGGAACACCTTGCATCTTAACAGGGGTGTGTACACAATTTATATACACTGTATACCAGTTATGTGTCACACATGTCCCTTCCGTAGGCCATTTGTCCAGCCCATTTTGCTGGCCTCTGTCCAGATGTCTTGCACTGACAAGTTGTGAGGTATGCTACAGGAATGTTGAATTCACCTCAGTTAGTCCCCAGTGGTGACCATTGTGATGGAATGCAGTTAATCCCACCACACGTGAACATGCACATAAAGCAATACAGCTATTACTGATAGTTGTGTGCATGGTAAATTGCATGCCCTTCAAATGCCTGGGCATAGCCAGGCCACAACAGAACAATGTCATACTCTCCAGCTTCAGGCTGCTGTCCCATTTGCAGACCAGAGGGTCCTAGGTAATTGTGCGAGAGAGGTATTGTCAGCAGACTCACATGTGGGCTTGGTACAGGATGGATACAGCATGACTGCACATTTACAGCACAAATCCCAATAATACACAATATTCTGTCCTAACCGTAGATGTGCACCTCTGTGCATTAGAAAACCCCACCCACAACTGCAATCAGACCTGACACATGGATGTAAATACAATACAAATATAAGTATGTCTGATACATTAGTGTACTAATCCGCACTGGGCCCTTACCTGCACACTCTCTGTCCATTATATGGGTCCCACCTCCAGCATGTTGGCCTCTGTACCCTGGTGTTATACTGGGGTGTGTGCCCCAAGGTTGGTAAGGCCTCATATGCTACACGACTTGGTTGCGTGATGGATGACAGAGAAATGTGAAGTCATTTGTATGATGTGGTGATGACTGTACCCAAGGGTGACAGAGTGGTCATTGCAGTGGATGTTAATCGGCATGCTGGTGAAGGGAACATAGGGTCTATGGAAATGATGGGTATGTTTGGTGTTAAAAGGAATGCAGATGCTGAGATGGTAGTGGATTCTGCAAAACAGATGGACATGGCTGTGGTGAATATGTACTATAACATGAGGGAGGAACATAGGATGAGTTACCTGACTGTAGTAAGATGCACAGAGGTGGAATATAGCCAATGAGGGAGGGCCATTTTGAAGGAAATAGGAGATTGTAAAGTGGTGAAGGGGAAAGTGTATTTAGACAGCATACAATGTTGGTCTGCAGGATGATGTTGGTGATCAAGAAGAGGGGGATAGTGTGAGTTCAGTAGCAAGGATCACATGGTGTGAATTGGAAAAGGGTGATCATGAGCTGGAGTTCAAAGAAGAGTTAAGACAAACACTGGGTGGCACTGTCAATTTACCACATATCTGCTTAAGTACAGCAGAGCTACTAAGGGAGATGGTTAGAAAGCTACTTGGTGTGACATGTGGATGGAGGAAGTAGTACAAGGAGACCTGGTGGTGGACTGAGGAAGTACAAGACAATATACAGAGAAAGAGGATGGGAAAGAAGGACTGAGACTGTTGGAGATATGAGGAAAGTAGACAGAAGTGTGAGGAGATGAGGTGCATGGCAAAGAGAGATGTGGCAAAGGCTAAGGATGAGACATATGAAGAGTTGTATGACAGTTTGGACACTAAGAAGGGATGACAAGAGTTGTACTGATTGGCTAGACAGATGTACTGAGCCAGGAAAGATGTGCAGCAGATGAGGGTAATAAAGGATAATGAGGTGAATGTACTCACAAGTGAGGAGAGTGTGTTGACCACATGGACAGAGTACTCTGAGAGGTTGATGACTGCAGAGAATGAGACAGAGGAGATTGGATGATGTGGGTATGGTGAATCAGGAAGTGCAACAGCTTAACAATGAATATATAAGGATAGCTATGAATGGGGCTGAATGCTGGCAAGGCTGTTGACCCACATTACATACCTGTGGAAGCATGGAGGTGTTTAGGGGAAATGGTAGTTGTGTGTTTAGCCACACTATTTACTGATATTTTGGGTGGTTTGAGGTTGCATGAGGATTGGAGAGAAAGTGCTTGGGTATGGTATTAAGTATAAGGTTGCTGTGCAGAGCTGTGGTAACTATGGAAATATAGCATTGAGCTTGATCTGTATTGAGAGTAGGAAATTGATTTAGGAGACCCTACAGAGGTGGAAATATGCTGTAGAGAGGGGACTGATGAAGGTCAGCAGGACTACAACTGAATATCTATGTGTGAATGAGAGGGAGGATAGCAGAATGTTGGGGATGCATGGGGTAGTTTTGGCAAAGGAAGATGTGCTTAAATGATTGGGATCAACATTTCAGAGTAATGACGACTGTGGCGGACAGGTGAAGAAGAGAGTATAGGCAGGATGGAGAGGTTGGAGAAGAACATCAGGCTTGAGTTGTGATAGACAAGTACCAGTAAATGTGATATGTAAGGTCTACAAGAGGGTAGTGAGACCACCTATGTTATATGGGTTGTAGACAGTGGCAATGAGAGAAAATGCAGAAAACAGAGCTGCACATATCAGAGGTACAGATGTTATGATTTGCACTGGGTGTGACATGGGTACACAGGTTTAGCAATGTGTACATGAGAGGGAAAGCCATGTTGGACAGATATGACACAAACTTGGAGAGGCAGATTACATCATTTTGGACATGTGCTGAGGAGGGCTGCTGAGTATATTAGGAAAAGGGTGGTTAAGGATGCAGCTGCTAGGTAACAGGAGGCAACAAAGGCCTCAGATAAGATTTATGGATGTAGTGAGAGAGGACATGCAGATGGTTGGTGTGAGACAGCAAGATTCAGGGTACAGACAGAAATGGCAACAGATGATCCACTGTGGCAATCCCAAATGGGAAAAGCCAGGGGAAAAGGAAGGGGGATGTTGTAATGTCAGTCTTCACAGATTTGCCAACTATTTGACAGACATGACACAACTCTATGGGTAAATGACTACAAATATGAGAAACACATATGGTCAGTGGCATAACACTGGGCAGTTAAATGTTATGAGCTCAGTATATAACATGCAGTTCAACACACATCTGCAGCAGTACTTTACTATGCAAATACCATGTACAGGTGTCTCACATATCTGAGACAAACAACTATGTACTACTTGTATTCACAAGTAAGATATAGATACGTACAACATCCCAGTAGCTAGTCTAACATTATCAAAGTCAGTATTGTTCAACGCACCCCGGTAGTAGTCATATGTGAGCCATCCTTTCCTGGGGCCTTACCGATGATCTATGTCACTGCAGACAGACCCAGATGCTATGGCCATCATTTCTGATCAGCAATAAATTAGTACAGCAAGCATTGAGACATATATGTTAACCCTTATCTTTCACATTCTTACATACCCTCTCCTGCAGTCCATGAAAAGCTGACTTTTTCGACATACCTGTCTTTGTAATTTTTTAAACTATAGTTGGTTATATGCTGTTATTTGTTGTCTTTTCCCCAGTTTCTCCCTCTCCACACACATGTAGCATGTACATCTGTCTTACATAGGCAGCAGCTTGTCTTTTGTAGGTAATGCTCATGACCATGTGATTGCCTGAGCACCAATTGGTGTTCCCCCATTGCTAATTGCATGCAGAGCAGCTGTGTAGTTCTTTCAATAGCCAATGTCATGGCAACACACTCCTATAATTGAGTACCCCATGTGGGTGTTGGCCCTTTCCCTTACCTGTGAGGAAGACATCCTGGAGGTGTGTGAGCTAATACCTCTCACAACAAGACTTGTGTAGACAAGCCAAATGAATGGTGGAGAAGGTTCAAGACATAGGGGCTGACTGTGAGTATCGCTGTTATATGTTTGGAATATTGCTAGTTTAACAGGGTCTGTCTGAACATGTTACTTCTGCATGGGTTTCCCTCTGACAAAGTTCTGTCTCTGCATAGCTCTCAACTGTAGGGCTATACACATAATGGCCAGATGTTAGCCTGTTATGATTGGTCTGGTCCTTAGACAGGTGTTGTCCTTGGCAAATCAGTAGCATACTCTAGTGATTGCAATCAGTAAATGTTAATATTCATTTATTTTTCTGACTTTATATCCCGCAGAAAAGATATGTTACAACAAAACCTGTAACACCAGCAACTTTCTCAGTGTATAACAGAAATATTTCAAGTATGGCTATGTATTTGGGCCTCTGTCCACCAGTTATGTCAGGCTTTGTTCAGATGTCATACAGTAGGAGGTTGATAGGTATAATGGTCTATTATTATTTAGTGCTGTCATTCCTGCTGAGGGGAAAGGCTGGAAAATATGTTAAAGTCTGTACATTCAAGAGGTTGGTGTATAGAGAATGCTCTTAAATTCCCTTGTAACATATTTTGTGTGGGGGAGAGTAACACGGGTTTTGAAACTAGGCTGTTAGAACATATGATACATATTATTGATAAGAAATAAGACAGTTCTATAGCTATACATTTGAATAAATCTCACCATGGGGACAGTAGTGGGTTACAAGGTACTGTTTTGGAAAAAGTCTGTTTCATAGTTTGATGAAATATTCAGAAAATAATGATTGTTATGTACACAATCAATGTATTATTATTATTAAATGTGATAGTGTAATTGGAGGCTGTGTATTTAATTATGCAATTAAGTGTTAATTGCTTCTTGTATTTAAGCAAGTATTTCTTGTAATGTTGTACTCCTTGAAGGCTTTGGCCAAGACATCAGAGTATAATTAACTTGTGTGAAGTACTGGCTGGTTGTATTTCTCTTTGCTATGTTTAGTCATTTTAATTGTTTTGTTAAGAAGTTGTTGCATGTCTGGCCATTATCTATGGTCTATCATGATTTTGTAGCAGCATACCATTCACTTATTATTTGGAATGGGGTGTGCATATGTGAGGGTCACGGGTCCTTTTGAATCCAACTGTGCATGCTGCCCCAGTTATGGGTGGTCTATCAGCAGCATATGTTTGTATGGGCATTTAGAGACATGTATGTGTATATATATTTATATATATATATATATATATATATATATATATACACACACACACACACACACACACACACACACACACACACACACACACACACACACATACACACATCAGTATTTCTTGGCAATATATCTATATATTGTCATACACACACACACACACACATATATATATATATATATATATATATATATATATATATATATATCAGCACACATATCTATCTCTCTATATGTGTAAATATTTATTTTGTCATGTAAATATTTGTAGATAATAATAATTCCTAATTGCACAATGTGTTTTTACTATTGTAAACTGACTGTATTGTATGATATGTTGTGAAAAACATCCTAACATCTCACAGCTAAGATGGCTTAGTGGTAAATTTTTGTGACTATGGTATATAGCATCCTGGGTTCAAAACTGGGCACAGGTGATTGTTTTGTTGCTGGCCAGAAGGAGTGCTTCTGAACACAGAGTGATTAAGGCACTTTTAAGCAGTTGTAAGCAGGTTTGCATGGGTTTGCGTGGAGCTAAGCAGTGCTTAAACATGGTTAAACCGATAGGAGCTTAAACTGTATAGGCTTCGCTTACCGATGCTTAATAGTGTGAAAATATGCTTAACAGAGCTAACTTCTGGTTATTATTCACATTTAAGCGATGTGTAAACCTGCTAAGCATAGCTCAGCCCTTGTAAATATTGTTCACATTCCAGTCTCATAAAATAATGACATCATGTAATAAGTTAATTTAATTTCCTGTACATAACATGCTTTTATATGCTCTCATTACAGTAGCAGGGGACGTCACTATACCGTACATGACACCTGGATATACATGGGTAGTATTGCATGTATTTTCTTTATTATTTTTTTATACATGGGTAGTATCACATGTTATATGTACTCACACTTTCATGTTACACTACCTGCAGTACACTGGTTGACAAATATGATTCCACACATATTGTATTATGAAATTAGTACTTTTGACACTGCTTTTCCATGTAGAATTAGAGTGTCTATCGTAGTACTCCAACAATGCACCTCTGCATGGAGAGCTGGGACTCAGAGTACTATACTATCTTGTTCTTGGTGTTTCAGCTGTATGTTTTTATGTATCTCCTTTTGGATATTAATATGATAATATGATTATTATATTAACTGTAGAGTGCTATGTTTTGGCCATGTCATTGAGGACTGCTGTCATGTAGTAATGGCATACATTTTGGTTTCAGACTTCTATCCTTCAGGACATTCATCCTAATGCATAACATGCTTGTTGTCCACTGTATGTCCTCTGTGCAGATGTGCAGATGTCAGGTATTGCTAAGGCCATACAACTATGTAGGTGCCCACATAGTTTTGTGCTGTGGGCCTGGACACTGCTGGTACCTCCAACAAATGGAACGTCCTTCATGTGGGCCTTGGACCTTTTCCTTGCCTGTGTGAGGGACATTACCAAGGGGGTGGGCTACAGATTCACAGACAGTCGGTGGGAATACTTCACAGGACAGGACATCTGGAGACAGCACAACAACATGGGGGACATATCTCCAGAATTGTGAATAGATTCTATGTCATCATCAGTGCTGTTATACACATGGTGGGTTGATAAGCTGACAGGGTTTTTGTGGACATGCATTTAGTGAGTTACTTCACATCTGAAAGTTATATGTCCCCGACATACCTCTCCACTGACATGCTGCGACAGACTGGCCACATGTTTGCCTGTTCTGTTTTATCTGTTCCCCAGACAGTTGGTGCCATTGGTAAATCAGTCATGGACTCTGGGTAATGCAGTCAGTAAATAATCACATCTATTGGTATTACCAATGTCATATTCCTCATAAAGGATGTTACAACAAATCCAGTAACATCTGCAACTGTTTCAGTGTATGACAAAAATATGTCCAATCTACCCCTGTGTTTTTGCCTCTGTTCCATATGATGTCAGGCTTTGTCCAGATGACAATGAGGTGTAGACATATGTCTTACCATTATTTCTTGACTCCATTCCTGCTACCATTCCAATGATGTATTAGACCCACAGACATGTTGGGAAAGAGGCCGTAGATATGAGTCCTGAGCCTGTACACTCTGAGGTGAACTGTACATGTGAGAGGCCTGTGTATGTCTGGCCATTGTTAACAGACTGTCAGGACTGTGTACAAATGTCATGTGTACATGTAATTTGGGCTGTTTATGGAGGGGGTGGATGTTAGTGTTGTGGCTCCTTCTTTATCTAACTGTGCATGCTGCTCCAGTTTCTGCTGATCTATTGGCTGTATGTGTTTTTAGGGGCAGATTGAGACATGTCCTGTACCAAGGTCAGGAATCAGACTATGGTGAGAATTAGGAGTGTATATGTAGGGCTAGTGTGTGAGTGGCAAACAATGATGTATTTGTTCACACAGTCCGTATACTCTACTGTTCACTTGACTTACTGGTATGTGACTGTGATGATATTGGTTGTAGGTATGCACTTTCACATTCGTGTCTGTTTGTCACTGCTGTTACATCCCCGTAGTGCCTGATATATTTTAAAATGCATGTGTAATTACCCATAGCACATTTCCTAATTCAATTACTTGTGCTATTTCACTAAATATATGTTAGAGCACACAGGAGGGTGTTACTACAGCAACTGTGTTAGCTTATCTATGCCAGTACTTCAGATACATCCCCATTTTCATGGCTTCCACCCACTACTTTTTCAGCCTTGGTCCAGATTCATTGTAGAAAGGTGCTCTGAGCATACCTGTCAACTGGCTGGATTATTTCAGGATGTCCAGGTTTATTGCTCATATTTCTGGTCTGTTTTACAGATTATTATAATTTCTGTGATAAATCACTGTAATGATATAATTGTTGTTGGAAAATGAGGACATACATTTCATCTACATACCTCACATCCATCAGAATATGTATGCTGAAACAAACTGTGTCACTCTGTTAAGAAGAATACAGGGGACAATGACCTCTTCCTTCCTGGATGCTAATGTGTTAGTACTGAGATGTGCCACATAGAAGGACTTTGTGACCACAGTGGCAATGCGGTGGTCAAGAGACATCAACCTGCGTACCCAGGTCTCTTATAATGTCTTCTTTGTTCAGGGGACTACCATCAATGTGGTAATTCATGGGAAGAGGGTTTTCCACAAAGGGAATGACATCACATTTTCTGTCTTTGAGCTTAAGGCCATGGCTCTGACACCAGTCATTGGTCTCAGCGAGGCCTTTCAGTAGGAAGCCAACATCACTTGGGTAGTTAATAATAGCCCCCAACTTGCAATGGTTTGCAAACTTTGTCAGACAGAGTCCCTTCATGTTGGCATGGACTTCAGAGAAGTTGATACCAAACATGAGATGGCCCAGGACAAATCCCTGTAGGCTTCAAATATGACTGCTCAGCAGTCTGACTTGGAGTCAGCTATTGCCACACTGTGAGTCCTATCTGTGACCCAGTTTGCAACCCACCTAGTGATATAGGGGTGGATGCCTAGCTTAGTGAGTTTTTGCATGATTCCTGAGTGGGGAATGTTATCAAAGGCTTTGTCCAGATCAAGGTAAGCTGTATGTGCCACCTTGCCTTCATCCACAGCTCAGGTGACTGACTCCAATAAGTTGACCAGGTTGATTGAGCAGGTATGACCTACCCTTCAGAAAAGTAAACTGTGTGGGATCCTGAGTCTGCAGATTACCATATCCCTGTGTATTAGGTGTATGATGATACATTCCATAGCTTTGCACAACAGACTTGTCAGGCAGTTGGGGCAGTATTTCCCAGGGTCTGTAGTTGCACCTCATTTGTGGAGAGGGGTGACTGTGGCAGTGCACAATTCAGTAGGGGCAACAAATGAGGTGAGGCTGTGCTTGAGCAGGGCACACAGGTGAGGTGCCAAGTCCCTCTATAGTTCAGGTAGAATACAGCCAGGGATGTTGTCAGGTCCCATGGATTCTTGGCCTTGGATAGTGGTGTTTTAACCTGTGCAGCAGTAATACTGGGTGCCTAGCAGTGTACTGGTATTGTGATTGGTCCTATGGGGGGGTGGAGAGAGGTACAGTTTGCACTCAATATTTCAGCCAGTATATTGGCAATATTTGTTAGCTCAGTCTAGGAGGTACCATTGTCTAGTAGCACAGAGGAAATCTTGGTATTGCCATGGAGATTCTTTACATAACTGTATGAGGCCTTGTGGTTGTCTTTACTATGTGCTCCAATTCTGTTTTCACAGCTAAATGTGTAGTATTTGATGACGGATCTCAACTTGCAATTGAGGCTGATCAGGTTTTTTTCCCAGTCTTGGGACTTTACCTTATTCCATATCAGTTCCCTCCTTCTGTTGTACAGCTCCTTTATGGCCAGAGACCACCAGATTGGCTTCCTTTTTTTTGGAGGTGAGGGTCCTGGTTCTATTGGGTATGGCAATATCCATGAATTTGTGTACATATTCATATAGCATTTTTGTTTGATTGAGCAGTCATGCAACTAGTCTTCATTTGCATGGCTGCCGTGAGGTTAGCCCTCTTTGTTTTTAGGAGGCTATAGTTAGGTTTAGAAAGGCATTTCATGGTAGTTACATGTGCAGAGGTGGTGGAAGGGCTGTAGATTTCCAAAGGTGATTAATTTGTGTTCAGATATAAGAAGGGAGGAGTTGACTTTTGGTGTACAGCAAGTCACCCATATTAGCAAGGACCAGGTCAATGTGATGGGCATGTGCATCTGTACATGTGTAGCTTTCCCAGTTAATGGTGGGGTAGTTGAAGTCAACTAGTATGAGAGTGTTAGGTTGGACATTGATATTCTCCAAGGTGTTAGGCAATGCAGTGTGAGTCTTGGGACATGTTTGGGGACATATAGCAGGCTACAACCTCAACCAGTGTCTTTCCCAATATTAGCTGCACCTGCAGGATCTGTACTCCATAATGTTGGTCTATCACTCTGGAAGTGTGTGCATCCTTAATGAATATGGAAATACCACCACCTTTGGAGCTTCAGTGCAAGTTCTGCAAAAAAATGTGTGGAATGAGTTACAGGCTGGTAGTGATGGGGGTCCTTCCTGCTGCCTTTAACCAGGTGTCTGTTACAGCACATATGTCATTGTTCCCCATTTTAAGGAATACTTCCAGTGAGTGAATTTTCAGATTCAGACATCTAGTGTGCAGCAGCATGACCCTCAGACTGCATGTGTTTGTAGCTGTCATATATTTCTGTATTTTTTGTATGCATATCTATATCTTTATCTATCTATCTATATATATATATATATATATATATATATATATATATATATATATATATATATATATATATATATAGCTGTATGTATTTATAAACCTTTATATATATATATATATATATATATATATATATATATATATATATATATATATATATATATATATATATATATATATATATATATGTATATATATATGTGTCTGTGTGTGTGCATGCATATATGTAGATATAAATGTAGATGTATATGTATTATGTATAGATATATCCAGATATAAGCATCTCCATACATATATACATGTATATATATAGAGAACCAGACTCCTTTCCCTACTGTTGAATGTCTGTACTAACTGATATGTTTGGCAAGTCATCACTGTTGCATAGGACTCAGATGGTATAATGGTACATTGCTTTGATTGGGGTTTAAACAGCCCTGGGTACAAGACTTAGTAGGCCTTATTATTTTGTTGCAAGGCAGAACAGTTGCTACTGGGGAGGAAGGGATAAGTGCAATCATTAAAGGAAATCCCTAGTTTGGGCCCCTTCACTCCCACTTAGACAGCCTTTGGACAGATTTGTTGCACTAAGAGGTTCAGAGTGTTTATGTGATGTCCGACTGCACTACATAAATATATATATATATATATATATATATATATATATATATATATATATATTTATATGGGTCTCGGACTGATGCTCGATGGTCCTTTTCACTGAAGGCTTAATGGCCGGACATAATTATGCGAAAGGGCTTTTAACCGAAAAAGCACATTTGCGTATGTATGCCTGCAGCCAGAGGGAGTCGTGGGGAATGATTATTGTGGAGATTGTATTACTGTGCTGGTAAGGACATTTTTTCCTTTTCCCCACTGTAGTGCGATCTCGGAATGAGAATATTAAAGTAGGGGGGTGTGGGGGGCTGCATAAACACCTTTTTGTTGTTTTTTTTTTTTTTTTTTTTTTTTACGCACTTTAACGAAAGTGCGTTTTTGGTAAAAGCGCTATCGTTAAAGTGTGCTTGGTGATGTTGGATTCGGACTGCTGAACTTTCATTCGAAAGTCCTAAATATATATATATATATATATATATATATATCTATATATATATGTGTGTGTGTGTGTGTGTGTGTGTGTGTGTGTGTGTGTGTGTGTGTGTGTGTGTGTGTATATATGTATATATATATATATATATATATATATATATATATATATATATATGTGTGTGTGTGTGTGTATGTGTGTGCAAATAGGACATTTTACTGAAACTCAAATGACTGAACACAAATCACTGAAAGCACAATTCACTGAAAACTCAATTCACTGAAACGCATTTCACTGAAAGTTATATATGGCATTTTCCCCACTGTAGTGCATGCCTGCCATTAGTATATATAGTAAGGGGGCATGGGGTGCACCGCTCCCCACATTGGGGGGTAGCCCCTACATATTTTAAGTATATATTATGTTCGGAAAAGAGTAATATATTGTAATTGCATGTATCCCTGTATATAGTTCAAAATATTTAAAATATGTGTGGAGCTATGCCCCCCACCCTCCAATGTGGGGGTTGGTGCCCCCACACTCCCCCTTACTATATATAATAACTCCAGGGTCATACTACAGTGAAATATGTTTCAGTGAATTGAGTTTTCAGTGAATTGAGCTTTCAGTGAAAAGTGCACACTAATTTGACTTTCAGTGAAATGTGCATTCACTGAAATGTCCTAGACCCATATATATATATAGACATATATATATATATATATATATATATATATATATATATATAGTTGCATCTCCATACATATATACATTCATATCTATGTACAAAACTTGACTAATGTTAGCAAACCTTTTCCCTGTTGAAACATCAGGCATATCTATAGCTCAGATGGCTTTGTGGTACATTGCTGTGGTTATGGTATGCAGGGCCTTGGGTTCAAGACTTGCAAGGGCTGATTGCTTTGTTGCTGGGCAGAACAAGGGCTGTTGGATACAGAGTGATTAAGGCTCTTTTAAGCAGTTGTAATCGGGTTTGCACAGGTTTGTGTGGTGGTAAGCAATGCTAACTTCTGGTTAACTATGCTTATACACAGCCGTAAAAAGTCCTTAATCTGTGTAGGCATCACTTAGCACCACGCAAATAGGCCTAGTCCTGCTTACTACTGCTTACTCCCACTTACTCCCGTGCTAATTTCTTTAAAAGAAAAGAAAAAAGGGGTGATAGGACAGTGGTGAAAAAGGGGGCATGAAGAGAGAAATACAATATGAAAGACAGCTAGGGATGTGCAGGATGGGTGTAGGGAAGGTCTATAGCTGTCCATTTCTTCTACAGCAACAGCTGTGCATATATGCTACATTTGGAGGTAAATTTGGACACTCAAACCCCTGAGAGAGGAGTGAGGACAACAATAATGTGTTGTGAAGCCACATAGACAAATTACATGTGTCCAGTGGACACATGTATGAAATGGACAGCTATGTATGGGGCAACATTTTTTTTGGGAGCAGATTGCCCTTTTATTTACTTTTAAGATGATGTTGGGGAAGGATAGTAGGTATATTTGGGGAGGTAGGTTGGGTAGGAAGACAGACAAGACAGCATAGAGGGGTGGTATATGACACATGTTGTGGGTAAACACCTTGGATGGGGAGGGGTGTTTGGTATTTGGAAACCCATGAGCTCCCAACTGGATCCAGTGGGACTGAGGTCCCCACCCATGGGCAATCAACACTGCACCTTCATGGCCCTGAAGGTGGCTGTGCTGGGGGCTGAAAAGGAGGTGCAGGCTGACCCTCTAAATGCACCACATGGCCCTCAAGCTGGTATAGCAGATCTCCTAATTCCTTGTGGAGTTCACTACGCATGAGACCCCTGACCTGGCTTCGGGTGGCAGGATCTTGTCCATGCCCGTGCCCAGGGGGTTTGAGCCCCATCCCCTGAGGCAGTTCCACCAGAAAATGGTGCAGGACCAGCAGACGAGGAAGTCCCATGATCAGTCTCAGATGTGCTGGGGCCTAGTGCCATGGCCAGATGAGGTGGGAAAGGCGGATCCACTGAGATTGGCCTTCCCAGATGTGCTATGGTGTTGCAGTTTTAGAACATATATTGGTTAGTAATGGTAAACACATTCCAGGATTAGTTATAACAGCATGCATGAGTATTCCCATTAACCCAAAACAACAGATCTGGAACATTTGCATAGCAAACAGAACACATGCATATATGGAACCACAGTGGGCATTATACCGGCATGCAGGTTATATTGATAGCAATAGGCCACCAATGACAGTATTTGAACAGGGAACATTAATTGAAATACATTTCAACATTTGTAGAACAATAGGACACATGTCCCAACAGTAGGTTTGGTGGAAAACATACCCATTAATT
Source organism: Protopterus annectens (assembly GCF_019279795.1). NCBI lineage: Eukaryota > Metazoa > Chordata > Ceratodontiformes > Protopteridae > Protopterus > Protopterus annectens. The sequence continues at coordinate 871,508,904 of NC_056727.1, read as the reverse complement.
TATGTGTTTAGATTATTGGTGAAGATAAGGTGGTGGAGTGAGAGAGAGATGTCAATTAAGAAATGTAGATTCTTGCAGTGGTCACAGCTTTAATGATGATTGCTCTACTCATTACTCTACAGGTATTATTACAACAACTATGGCCTTGGGTTGGGCAGTGGTATGTTTGTACACAGTATAATTACAGCCTTCTTATAGCTACTTTATACCTTCTCTTACCTGGAAGACCTGTGGAGGGAATGTTTGTTAATATACCTGGCTGTTTCTATCCTAGTCAGGGTTACATATGTGTACTCATACTGTGTGTGTGTGTGTGTGTGTGTGTGTGTGTGTGTGTGTGTGTGTGTGTGTGTGTGTGTGTGTGTGTGTGTGTGCTACTGACACACTCTGCCTTGATTTCTATCCGTCACCCTGGTTGTTGGTAGCAGGGACCGGTAGCTGTGACAGCATGACACTTTTGAACATTTCTTGAGGGAGAACACTTGATGTATGTACTTATCTTGCTGTCATTTGCAGCCTTGGGGTTGGACTGTGGGTGTTGGACACAGTATAACTACAGCCTTCTTATAGCTACTTTATACCTTCTCTTACCTGAAAGACCTGTGGGAGAAATTTATGTTGACACTACCTGACTGTTTCTACACATATTCACAAAATTCTAGTTGGAATTATGCATACAGCTTACTACCACTCCTCGGATTCAAACTGTGGCTGTTTCAGCTAAAATACAACAAGCTTGTGTTTCATCAGAACAGGCTATTGAGAAACTGCTGTCTCTTTTTTGAATGTTTTCTATCTCTTCGTTGTTCAGTCTGACCTTGTGATTGCAACATTCTTATATATACATTCCTATACATACCTTTTGACATAGCACAGTGTGAAAAAACAGTGGTTAACACAACAATACTATTCTGATATCAGATCTTGGTGCATGAAACATTTCAAGTCATACAATACCAGAGTAAACACAACCAGTCTGGGGTTTCACTTTTATTGACAAGTACTTACACTTTTATTGATATATAACCTGTATGTCATTATTACACTCCTACTAGCTTCTTCAGTCATTAAAAACCATACCCATTTTTAAGTACTGCAAGGTGACATTCTATTATGTTTTATTTATTTGCCCTACATAATACCAGCTAGATTGTTACTCCCCAGCCTCGTGAAGCAGCCTTTGCAGCCTGCTGGCTTGGGGTTCCAGGTTCACAGCCCTCTCATCTGCAGCTGTACAGGAGATAAGAAAAAACATTTATGCATACCTATCTGTCACATACACAGGTTGGACTATGGAGAAGACTTATTTTGACTAATACTTACACACAGCTGGAGCATTCCCCGCCCAGGCATCTTGGACCCACTGATCCAAAAGGTTCCTCTTCCTCTGCTTCAAGTCAGCAAAGTGGTGCTGGACTTGCTCACCAGACAGAGGGATGCCAGTGGCAGTGGTTAGATCTTGGGCAAGATGGTCCCAGGCCTACGCTTTGTATTTGGAACCTTGGTACTGTTCCTGCAGCAGTCGCCCTTCATGGTTTTTAATGAGGAGTACAGTCATGACCCTGGACTCCTGCATGCCCCAGCATTGTGCCCGAAAGTGCACACCTTCACCTACACCAGCCGTAGTGCCTACAGTGGGGAACTACAACTGGTTATGAGCTGTATTCCCACCTGTGAGGTTTAAACAGGGCTAATTTCCTGCCCTTTAACGTGATTGGATATTTTTTAAACTGCTGAGCTAAGCTAAGCACTTGTAGACCCGCTTAGCAAAGATAAACATTGCTTAATAGGGTAGATGCTAAGCCCTGCTTACCAGTGTACAAATCCGCATAGCTATGCTAAATCTCTTCTTAAACTTTAAATTTTACTAACACCTCACATTTGGGGCTGCTACACTACTCTGGTTAACATATACATAATAATAGTCACTATCTATTTATGAAAAATACATTTTAGTTGTGTTTCACATATGAAAATGTATGGATTGCTGTGGGGCTCGAATCATGATTACCAGCATAGTAGGTGAATGCTCTAATAACTATGCTATTCCAGTTTTGCTAGTTGTATAGTGTATATTTCTATTTAACTTCTTTTGATGTTTACTTTCTGCAATGCATAGCTGCATGACGGGCAGACGCGCTCAGCTACAGTTAAACTTTATTGATTTAAAAAAAAAAAAAAGATTTTGAGGATTTAAATGAAATGAAATGAAATTTAACTTTTTCTCACTTTAGGAGTATGCCTGCCATAATGGGGGAACAGGGGCACAACACTAGGGACAATTTTTGCACTTTAAAAGTGCATGAGATAATGGGTTTTATGTTAGCATGTATTTTTTGAGGTGTATGGGAACTCAGGCATGTCAGTGTTGTGTTTCTACTCTATTTTATTTTTTCAATTAACATTTGTTGAGCAGGTAAGTCCAACTAGGACAGGAAGCCAATTTTTAGCAGAGGCCCGGGGTGACATGCTCCAGATGCATGTCTGTGGCATGCATTCTGTGGGTATACTGCGCAATTGTGCAGTGTATCTACAGGCAACTGTGTTTTTGCTTTTAAAAGTACTATAATGGCACTTTCTGAGTGAAGGGGATGTGTTACATGTGAGGGCACTGCTGTAACACGCCCCTACACTCATTCACGGATCATGTTCATGTAGGAGGTGTTACAGCGCGCCTTCATGAATATGCAAGGTGCGCTGCTGTGCTGCATGGATATGCTCCATTCCATGCAAGAATAGTTTATTCTTGCATGGAACTTTACTAAATCCTGGGGTCTGACTTATACATTTCTAATGTTGCTGCAACTTTTTCCATTTTTATTACATTCCACTCCACTATATTCTGACCATATAGTTTATCATCCATACCAAATTTAACTTTGCCTTCAGCTCTGTTTTGGTAACGTTACAGTGTCCAATAGCATGGTTGTGATATAATGTAATATAGAGACTGAGTAAAGCTGCATGGAGCCATACCTCATTTACTGATCATTATCATCTATCTGAATAGAACATTGCAGTTACATGTAACCTCTACCAGCCCAAGCAGTGCAGTCACACAAGTAGCTGCAAATGTACACACATACAGTGAAATGCACAATCATGCAGGTATGCAAACATTCACACACACATATTGAGCTGCAAGTATGCCACTATGTATACACACAGACATTCAAGTAGTTGCAGTTATGCCCCCTAAACACACACACACACACACACACACACACACACACACACACACACACACACACACACACACACACACACACACACAC